>NC_136313.1:416967-469101 GCF_964198595.1 Lampetra fluviatilis | reverse complement strand
GCACCCCCCCCCCTTCAAACACGTGGTACACCCCATACACACTGAACCCCCCCCCCCCTTTCAAACACGTGGTACACCCCATACACACTGAACCCCCCCCCCCCCTTTCAAACACGTGGTACACCCCATACACACTGAACCCCCCCCCCCTTCAAACACGTGGTACACCCCATACACACTGAACCCCCCCCCCCCCTTTCAAACACGTGGTACACCGCATACACACTGAACTCCCCCCCCCCTTCAAACACGTGGTACACCCCATACACACTGAACCCCCCCCCCCCCTTCAAACACGTGGTATACCCCATACACACTGAACCCCCCCCCCCTTTCAAACACGTGGTACACCCCATACACACTGAACTCCCCCCCCCCCTTCAAACACGTGGTACACCCCATACACACTGAACCCCCCCCCCTTTCAAACACGTGGTATACCCCATACACACTGAACCCCCCCCCTTTCAAACACGTGGTACACCCCATACACACTGAACCCCTCCCCCCTTCAAACACGTGGTACACCCCATACACACTGAACCCCCCCCCCCCCTTCAAACACGTGGTACACCCCATACACACTGAACCCCCCCCCCCTTCAAACACGTGGTACACCCCATACACATTGAACTCCCCCCCCCCCTTCAAACACGTGGTACACCCCATACACACTGAACCCCCCCCCCCTTCAAACACGTGGTACACCCCATACACACTGAACCCCCCCCCCCTTTCAAACACGTGGTACAACCCATACACACTGAACTCCCCCCCCCCCTTCAAACACGTGGTACACCCTATACACACTGAACCCCCCCCTTTCAAACACGTGGTATACCTCATACACACTGAACCCCCCCCCCTTTCAAACACGTGGTACACCCCATACACACTGAACCCCCCCCCCCTTTCAAACACGTGGTACACCCCATACACACTGAACCCCCCCCCCTTCAAACACGTGGTACACCCCATACACACTGAACCCCCCCCCCCTTTCAAACACGTGGTACACCCCATACACACTAAACTCCCCCCCCCCCTTCAAACACGTGGTACACCCCATACACACTGAACCCCCCCCCCCCTTCAAACACGTGGTATACCCCATACACACTGAACCCCCCCCCCTTTCAAACACGTGGTACACCCCATACACACTGAACTCCCCCCCCCCCTTCAAACACGTGGTACACCCCATACACACTGAACCCCCCCCCCTTTCAAACACGTGGTATACCCCATACACACTGAACCCCCCCCCTTTCAAACACGTGGTACACCCCATACACACTGAACCCCCCCTTCAAACACGTGGTACACCCCATACACACTGACCCCCCCCCCTTTCAAACACGTGGTACACCCCATACACACTGAACTCCCCCCCCCCCTTCAAACACGTGGTACACCCCATACACACTGAACCCCCCCCCCTTCAAACACGTGGTACACCCCATACACACTGAACCCCCCCCCCCCCTTCAAACACGTGGTACACCCCATACACACTGAACCCCCCCCCCCTTCAAACACGTGGTACACCCCATACACACTGAACCCCCCCCCCCCCCTTCAAACACGTGGTACACCCCATACACACTGAACCCCCCCCCCCTTTCAAACACGTGGTACACCCCATACACACTGAACCCCCCCCCCCCTTCAAACACGTGGTACACCCCATACACACTGAACCCCCCCCCCCCCCTTTCAAACACGTGGTACACCCCATACACACTGAACCCCCCCCCCCCTTTCAAACACGTGGTACACCCCATACACACTGAACCCCCCTTCAAACACGTGGTACACCCCATACACACTGAACCCCCCCCCCCCTTTCAAACACGTGGTATACCCCATACACACTGAACCCCCCCCCCTTCAAACACTTGGTACACCCCATACACACTGAACCCCCCCCCCCTTTCAAACACGTGGTTCACCCCATACACACTGAACCCCCCCCTTTCAAACACGTGGTACACCCCATACGCACTGAACCCCCCCCCCTTCAAACACGTGGTACACCCCATACACACTGAACCCCCCCCTTTCAAACACGTGGTACACCCCATACACACTGAACCCCCCCCCCTTTCAAACACGTGGTACACCCCATACACACTGAACTCCCCCCCCCCTTTCAAACACGTGGTATACCCCATACACACTGAACCCCCCCCTTTCAAACACGTGGTACACCCCATACACACTGAACCCCCCCCCCCCCTTCAAACACGTGGTACACCCCATACACACTGAACCCCCCCCCCTTTCAAACACGTGGTACACCCCATACACACTGAACTCCCCCCCCCCTTTCAAACACGTGGTACACCCCATACACACTGAACCCCCCCCCCTTTCAAACACGTGGTACACCCCATACACACTGAACCCCCCCCCCTTTCAAACACGTGGTACACCCTATACACACTGAACCCCCCCCCCCCTTTCAAACACGTGGTACACCCCATACACACTGAACCCCCCCCCCCTTCAAACACGTGGTACACCCCATACACACTGAACCCCCCCCCCCCCTTCAAACACGTGGTACACCCCATACACACTGAACTACCCCCCCCCTTCAAACACGTGGTACACCCCATACACACTGAACCCCCCCCCCCTTTCAAACACGTGGTACACCCCATACACACTGAACCCTCCCCCCCCTTTCAAACACGTGGTACACCCCATTCACACTGAACCCCCCCCCCTTCAAACACGTGGTACACCCCATACACACTGAACCCCCCCCCCTTCAAACACGTGGTACACTCCATACACACTGAACCCCCCCTTCAAACACGTGGTACACCCCATACACACTGAACTCCCCCCCCCTTCAAACACGTGGTACACCCCATACACACTGAACCCCCCCCTTCAAACACGTGGTACACCCCATACACACTGAACTCCCCCCCCCTTCAAACACGTGGTACACCCCATACACACTGAACCCCCCCCCCCCTTCAAACACGTGGTACACCCCATACACACTGAACTCCCCCCCCCCCTTCAAACACGTGGTACACCCCATACACACTGAACCCCCCCCCCTTCAAACACGTGATACACCCCATACACACTGAACCCCCCCCCCCCCCTTCAAACACGTGGTACACCCCATACACACTGAACCCCCCCCCCCTTCAAACACGTGGTACACCCCATACACACTGAACCCCCCCTTCAAAAACGTGGTACACCCCATACACACTGAACCCCCCCCCCCCCCTTCAAACACGTGGTACACCCCATACACACTGAACCCCCCCTTCAAACACGTGGTACACCCCATACACACTGAACCCCCCCCCCCTTCAAACACGTGGTACACCCCATACACACTGAACCCCCCCCCCCCCCCTTCAAACACGTGGTACACCCCATACACACTGAACCCCCCCCCCCTTCAAACACGTGGTACACCCCATACACACTGAACCCCCCCCCCCTTCAAACACGTGGTACACCCCATACACACTGAACCCCCCCTTCAAACACGTGGTACACCCCATACACACTGAACCCCCCCCTTTCAAACACGTGGTATACCCCATACACACTGAACCCCCCCTTCAAACACGTGGTACACCCCATACACACTGAACCCCCCCCTTTCAAACACGTGGTACACCCCATACACACTGAACCCCCCCCCCCCCTTCAAACACGTGGTACACCCCATACACACTGAACTCCCCCCCTTTCAAACACGTGGTATACCCCATACACACTGAACCCCCCCCCCCTTTCAAACACGTGGTACACCCCATACACACTGAACCCCCCCCCCCCTTCAAACACGTGGTACACCCCATACACACTGAACCCCCCCCCCCTTTCAAACACGTGGTACACCCCATACACACTGAACCCCCCCCCCCCCTTTCAAACACGTGGTACACCCCATACACACTGAACTCCCCCCCCCTTCAAACACGTGGTACACCCCATACACACTGAACCCCCCCCCCCCCTTCAAACACGTGGTACACCCCATACACATTGAACCCCCCTGCCCCCACCAGATGCCACTCTCCGCTCTCACACCGGTAGTTTTAATCCTGCACCTGGAGGTTATCCGCGCCGTGTCATCGTCAGGCGCTCGGGGGTCGTGGTGCTGGCTTCGCTGCACGTGGCTGCCCGAAATCCAGCACTGCGTCGAGGGTTGATGGATCACCGCAGCAAAGTGCGGACTGATGTATGATGTCCCGTCGGTATGGAATAGAGTGTTCCCCCTCGCACGTGTGGGGTTTCTCCTGGTATTCCGGTTTCCTCCTCCGAAATGTATGAACATTTAGGAGGCCCAGGACACGCTGGCGGGACTAATTCGCTCGGCTGGCCTGGGAATTCCCCAGGAAGAGCTAGAGTGAGTGTGTATAGTAGTGTATAGTAGTGTATAGTGTAGTGTATAGTAGTGTAGTGCTGGAGTCTGTCACCAGGGAGAGGGAGGTGTGGACTGCCACGACTCATCACGCTGCTGCCGCGACCCCCACCAGGACAAGCGGACTGAGAAACGAACGAACATTCATGATTTTGATTTTAAAATCCCCACAATATGTAGAGGACTGCAGAGCTTGGGTAGTTGCCAGCAGCGTCGTCTCGCCGCTGCTGCTGCTGCCGCTGTCTTCCCGCCCGCGGCTCCTCGGCGATCGCGAGAGATGCAACTCGCACGAATGACGTCGCCGCCTCCAAAAACTGTTGAAACTAAACACGATCGACATCAAGCCATTATTGCGCGACACATTGAAATGCTAAACTGCCAGACAATGCGGGGCCTCGGCGAGAAACGTCGAGTCCCAGCGTCCACACTACACGGAGGCGCGTCGATCGAGGGTCTTTCAGGGGTTAGATCACGTCAATATAAATGTGTCGTGAAACCCACCACCACCCAACACAGCCAATTAGTAAAGGTGTGTCACGTAAACAAAACATGCCAATTCGTCCCTAGTTCAACACACGTTCACACACAGTACCAGGAACTCGTTTATGGCCGAGTCGACCTAGGGGAGGCTCGGGACCGGTTCAGATAATCGTCACCGGTGTTGGCCGAGAACGGGAATCTAACACCGGTGTGTTGTGGGCTTACGCGACAACCCTTACTAATTGGCTGCGTCGGGTGGTGGCGGGTTTAACGACACATTTAGATTTACGCGATCTAACTGACCCCCCCCCCCTCTATTATGGATGTTATTGGTCGCGAAAGCCCGACTAAGTGTTAAACTGGCTCGTCAACCCCGACGTTATCACCCCCCCCCTCCCCCATTGGAACAACACGCGCACCGTGCCCCCCCCATACGCCGTGGGGAGAGCGGTGGGAGAGCGGTGCGGGCGCGACGGCGAGGCGCGTGGAGGCACCGCGCTCAATGGAGCCGACGAGGACGCCTTGCACGGACAGGGCCTGGCGGCCACCAGTGCCGTCGACCGTCTTGTGGAGGGGGCGGTCGAACTTCGCTTTGGTCACGTGTATTGGCACGTGTGTGCAGTGGTACGTGTGTGCTGTGGGTCGCGTATGAATTTTCGGCGCACAAAACTTTGTAAACTGTGGGGTGGAACTGATGACTTTGAGGTCCCTCTTGCGACACCGACTTTCCACTTGAAGGAGTTGGAAAAGTTGGTCTCTCCGGACCACGTCGATTAAAATTTAGTTGGTTAACCATGAACCACACGACACACAGGAGCAACCACCAGTTTACCGGTTTACCGCACACGAAGAAGTGTCTCCAGCGACAATCCCAGACTGCGTGCAGCCACCGAGACACGAAGGCAGCGTCCGCAGTGGAGGTGGTGGAGTGGTCATCACTGGACTTGCAATCCAGAGGTCGCCGACTCCACGCCATCTCCGGGCGCGGCAGCTGATTGGCAGCTCGCGTGCGGTGCGAGTGTCCAGGTCGAGTGGGGAGCGGTAGTGTAGTAGTTAGGGCGCACGCTGCGCTACAAACCCGGCGGAGAACAGAGTTCGATTCCCGCTCACGGCCAACAAGTGACGATTATCTGAACCGGTCCTGGGCCTCCCCTCGGTCGACTCGGCCTCAAGTGATTTTCTGGTCGTGTAAACATCAGGGAGACAAAGGCAACCGGCCGTGATGTTGGCCAACCACCACCTCGTGTACCATGCAAGCTTTCATAGGTGCCCGCTAACAACACTTGTCCCAACCATCTATTAAAGGCTATACGGGGGTTATGTCTTTGTTATTTAAATGGACCCCCCTGGGCACCCTTACAAGATGTTCCAACTACATTTTTTTTAATGTTCCCTGTATCGAAGTAATCTTTTTGTCATTTCACCACCGCCACGTCCACCTTTGTCCACCTGTTGCTCTTCTGCAACAGGTGTCAAACTGGAAGCTCTGGAGCACACAGTTCCTACCTCACTGCTGCACCTGCAAGCATTCAGATGACGGAGCGATGAGCCGGCACTCAACGATTCACTCACCGACAGTCCCCTCCTTATCGCGCTTCTATCGCTACTACCATGGTTGCTCTGCCCGTAAAAGTCACTCGTCGATTCCTCTGCCCTTGTTGAGACCTCACCACATTGTGTTCAACCACCACACTGCAACTCACAACTCGCTCACTCACACACTCACCAACGTATCCACTCACTCACTCTCGCCACACTGCAGGTCACCCCTCACTCCGCTCCACTGTGGAATTTCCGCCCATCATCGTCCCTTCTCCTCTAAGCTCAAAAACGTGTGATGTCTTACCCACTGCAGTAGTGCTATTTGTTGCTGGCCACCTGACGTGTTGGACATTTGGGATTGTATGTACTGCATGTTGAAGAACTTCATTCGCAGGGAGGGGGAAAGACGACAAATTGAACACAAAAAAGCAGTTCTAAAGAAACGAGCCTTCAATTGTGTTCCGCAGCTGCGTTTAAAACACGAACCCCTTTCCAGAACGCACCGCCAGGTCAACCTAACTCGGCAATGGGGGGGGGGGGCAGGGGGGTAGTAGCACCCCCTAAAAATACCGACGTGTCAGAACGTCACGAGCGCGCGGCGCGCCGCCACTTACATTGCAAATCATTTATTGGCAAGACGATAGCTGGTTCCAATTCACACCACGCGCTCCAATTAGTGTCCTTAACGTATTCGTAGAAAAAAAAACAAGCTTCAAACCCCCACTTATATTCACAGACTGCACATT
The DNA here is from genome assembly GCF_964198595.1 of Lampetra fluviatilis. Lineage (NCBI taxonomy): Eukaryota > Metazoa > Chordata > Hyperoartia > Petromyzontiformes > Petromyzontidae > Lampetra > Lampetra fluviatilis. Next base: position 461,925 of record NC_136313.1, on the reverse strand, counting down.
AAAGTTATAAAATATGCAGTATATACAAAGCGCCCGAGTGTTCCGAGTCAAAAACAAATGCACCATGGTTGTTTTTGTTTGAATGTAGTGCATATCCCTCTCTACTGCCCCTGCGTAGAAACACGGAGCCGCCGCCGTCGCGTCTCAGCGCGAGTCCGTTTCAACCCAAGGCCGCACATCGATCTCGTGACTTCACCGTGGTCTGATGGTAAATGCGCCTTGCGAAGTGTTTTAACGTAACTAATTTTAAGTACCGTCTGTACGCGTGGTTCACGGCCGTCGCCGCGCCGGCCGTTGTACGCCGCGCGTGCTCTCCGAGCGCATGGTGGCGATCGCCCGCCGTTCGCCCTCCCCCCCGCCCCCCCTGGTGTGCCGGGAGCTCGTTCAGAAACTCGGTGTTGGGTTCCTGAAGAAGCTCCCGGCCGCGGAGAGCGAAACGTCAGACTTCGTGCCGGACGACGCGGGGCGACACGAATCCAATGCGGCGGTCGGGAGAGCCGCGCGGCACGACCGCCAGAGGCTGCGCGCGGCGACCGTTGGCGACGCGACCCATTCCAACGTGCCGCTCCTTTCGGACTCCTGCGATATAAATCTTGCTAAAAAAATGCAATTAAAAACAGAAGGAACCTATACAAAAATAAATTACGTCTAAATGATATTCGTGTGAAGCGACGTCGTTCATGTCATCTTGGCTTTCCAATCGCCACCACGTGCGTCGCACACTCCGCACCATTCGTACGTCCCTTTTCTCGTGACCGCATGTGGAATCGCGTCTTCCCAGACACTCTTAAATTAACCGCACGATTCAAACATTGATTGAATCATTTTAAAATTATCCACTTGGAATGGGCGTGTTTTAAAAACATCTCCAGAAGCAGCTACTGCGAGAATAATGCTTTTTTGTCAACGTTCTTTGCAAGAGAAATTAAGAGAAATGTCCCGACAGAAGACATTATCGTAAGAGCAATGGCAAACAAGTGTTCACAGTTTAAGCCGATTCCACATCAGTAATTTTTATCTTTAAGATAAAACAATTTTACACAACTTTCTGAAAGGGCATGGCTTTGTTTTTGATGACGCAGCATTTAAGAACCTGCCGACTTGCTTTCAAATAACACTCTTCACAGACGGCGCGCGTGAGAAGGGGTGGTTCTGACCAGCGCCAAGACCAATGGTTGCGCGTTCGCGATTAGGATTTGGCAAGTGGCGGAGTATAATCCACTTTGAACAAAGTAAAATAAAAACCCTTTTAATTACGAAAGTGACATCCTTTAGCCACGAATACAACCCATGAAACTACACCCCTAACCGCACACTCCAAGGCTCTGCACGCTCACCCACTCAACGCTCAGTCTGCCGTCGCTCGACTGCTCGGAAAACCGCATAACACAAAAAGTCTGGAGGAAAAAAAAATTATCACCTCTTCCCACGTGTGCCACCGGACGGGAGGTGACGGGCGGGGCTCGGTGGCGTCATCAGCATCGTCAGCATCGTCAGCATTATCATCATCGGCCGCATTATCATCATCGGCCGCATTATCATTATCGGCCGCGTCACGCTGGGCGTGGCTCGTAGGGGGTTTCCCCACCTTCGGGAGTCAGGATAATGGGGGGGTTGTTTTCCCACATTCGGGAGAGCAGGACGTCGGGGCGACCGCCGTTAATAAAGGGCCCCCCCCCGCCCTCTCCCGAGCGATCGACCGCGGAGAAGCGGCCGATCGACCCTCCGTCGACCGATCAACTCGTCTGAACGCAATCGTCGCCCGCCACGGCCGCCCCCCGCGCTCGCCCTGCCCGCGTGCGCGCCCCCCCCCCCCCCCCCCCCGCCACACCCCGAGTCCGGGCCCCCGCTCACACCAGGTTATACTCCTTGAGGTTGAGCTGCAGGATCGCGTCCTTGACGGCGGCGAACACGAAGCGGATGTTCTCCGTGTCGGTGGCGCAGGTGAAGTGCGAGTAGATCACCTTCTCCGTGTCCGGGTTCAGCTCCACGAACATGCGCAGAATGAACTCGCGCGCCGCCTGCGGGTCCTGCTGGGGACCTGGGCGGGGAGATGCGGTGCAGACGCGCGGTCCAGACCAGGCCAGCGCCCATATCGCGCGGAGAGTGGCCGCGTCGCGTCATTCGTCACACAGTCGGCGAAGGACAATTGCGCCAAATCGCTTGACCTCATGCGGCAGTGTTCGCATGAACTTCTCTTGCTGCCATACGCCGGTGTCTCGAGTGATTTGTTTGATTCACGTATCACGGTGGGGGGTGGGGCCATTCCTTTAAAGGGTCGCAGTCCTCTTCGAATGTCAAGCGCCAACTGAAGTGCGCATTTCTTTCCTGGAGTTTTATCACGTCAAGTCATTGGAGCTACGAATCTGCCCGCCTCCGATCCAAGTTTGACATTTGGCACAGTTGTCGGCGCGGTCAAATGACCCCCCCAACTTTGAAGGCTTATAACCCACTGGCCTCCGGTGTGGAACTGTATCGTTGTCCGAATGGCGCCAACAATGGTACCAAACTTTCATCAAGATTCAAGGTGGAAAGGACCCAATAATCGAGTCCTCAACATGGGTGGAGGGATCAACGAGTGAGGCTCACGAGAAAGTGACCAGGGTAGTCATTATTACTACTACGCTTTATTGCCAGGGAAGGCCTCACCACGTCTCAAGACTGTTTCAGGATGGTCCTGTCAAGTTTTTGCAAGAGGGGGTGGAAGGGGGGGTTACGTTTCTGTGTATAAACCCAGCATTGGGATGTTTGGTCAATAGCACTGGCGGAGCCAGTGGGGGGGGTGGGGTGGCACGTGCCCCCCAATCATCCGATCGAAAGCCCTAATTTCGATCGGATCATTGGGGTTTATTAGTCATAAATCGGCATTTTGTGACCCCCCACTGCCACTGTGTAGCATAATATGATTACGTGCCAGGGACTCTATGAGATGATAGGACAATAGTCTGAGTCCATAATTGGCGAAAAGTAACAGCAAAGCAGTTATAAGCGACTCAGAATTGTGCGCAGTTGCGTATACAGGACACGACTTCCCTGAAGGCATCAACACCTTCAGCGAGCGCGATGCCGATCACACGACGCGGTTCGAATTCGACCCTCGATCGATGGCTGCGCCATCGCCGCACACGTGTCGAATAAAAAGCAAGGAACAAGTCCTTACTTACTAACAACTCCTCTATAATTTTTCATAGCTGGAGGGGTTGCCTCCCCAACCTGAAAATCCAGGCTCCGCCATTGGTCAATAGCACAGTCAAAAATAATTTGGTTATGGGAGAAAACTGAAGAACCCGGAAGAAACCCATGCAGAACAAGAGGGAGAATATACGGACTCACATTCTCACTCACTTACTCTCACACACACTCTCTCTGCAGAACACGGGGAGAACATACACAAAGACAACAAAGATACCCCATATAGTCTTTAACAGACTGTTAGGGCAAGTGTTAACTTCGGTGAAAATGTAGCCCCACAGTGCTGAACACCTGTTATATGAACGAAGACCCATATCTGACAGAGGATACTATACACATCTGGCGCTTCTCGCCAGTGTTGGTTCCTAGCCTGACTGCCGGTGAGACCATGAATGTCAAAACCGTTCCAGAGTTTCCTTGTGTTGAACCAATGCCGCTGAAAAAAATCACTCCCAAAAGGAAGGCCACGTGGCTGACAGGTTGAGTACAAAATACTCAAATTCGTTACGTGGAGGGACGGAGATGGGAAGGCGGTGAATTTCCCACTTAGTTATTTTGGTGTCTGTCTGTGGCACATCCAAGCGCTGTCCAGGCTCAGCACCGGCTTCGCTTCCCTGATCTGATGAGATCGTGGGTGTTCCAGGTTCATCTGGATAATTGATTTCGCATTGCACAGGATCAACATCGTCCTCTACTGTGAACACTTGGCAAGGACCCTCCTGAAAGAGGGTCCGAGAACTCTGAGTCTCTCCTGGGAAAAAATGGCAAAAATAAAATGTTTTGGGCATTGAGATTCATGTCCAGAGCGAATACAACAATGAAGGCTCAAAGTTACCGTCAAAATCGGGGAAGTAGTCCACGAGGTGCGAGTGAATGATCTTCTCCTCCAAGAGGTCCTTCTTATTGAGGAAGAGGATGACCGAGGAGTTCTGGAACCACGGGTAGGTGATGATGGTCCGGAACAGCGCCTTGCTCTCCTCCATGCGGTTCTACACACACAGGAAAGGTGAAGGGCGCAGCATTTACCTTTACACACACGCGGAGCTCCACCACACGGGGCTCCACCACACACAGAGCTCCACCACACGGAGCTCCACCAGACGCGGGGCTCCACTCACACACGGGGCTCCACCACACACGGGGCTCCACCACACACGGGGCTCCACCACACAGGGCTCCACCACCCACACAGGGCTCCACCACACACACGGGGCTCCACCACGCGGGGCTCCACCACACGGGGCTCCACCACACGGAGCTCCACCACACGGGGCTACACCACACGGGGCTCCACCACACGCGGGGCTCCACCACGCGAGGCTCCACCACACGGGGCTCCACCACACGGGGCTACACCACACGGGGCTCCACCACACGGGGCTCCACCACACGGGGCTCCACCACACACACGGGGCTACACCACACACACGGGGCTACACCACACACACGGGGCTCCACCACGCGGGGCTCCACCACGCGGGGCTCCACCACACGGGGCTCCACCACACGGGGCTCCACCACACGGGGCTCCACCACACGGGGCTCCACCACACGGAGCTCCACCACACACACGGGGCTACACCACACGGGGCTCCACCACACGCGGGGCTCCACCACGCGGGGCTCCACCACGCGGGGCTCCACCACGCGGGGCTCCACCACACGGGGCTCCACCACACACACGGGGCTCCACCACACGGGGCTCCACCACACGCGGGGCTCCACGCGGGGCTCCACCACGCGGAGCTCCACCACACGGGGCTCCACCACACACACGGGGCTCCACCACACGGGGCTCCACCACACGCGGGGCTCCACCACGCGGGGCTCCACCACGCGGAACTCCACCACACGGGGCTCCACCACACACACGGGGCTACACCACACACGCGGGGCTCCACCACGCGGAGCTCCACCACACGGGGCTCCACCACACACACGGGGCTACACCACACGGGGCTACACCACACGGGGCTCCACCACACGGGGGGCTCTACGCCCGGCCAATGTCAGTGACGAATAACTGAACCAGTCCTGGGCACCCCCTAGGTCGACTTAGCCTTATATGAGGAGCTGGTGGAGTGTGTAACATCAGCATTTGTGTTGGCCTTCATATGTGCTCACTAACAATACTTGCCCAAATAGTCTGTTAACACCACATGGGGGATCTTTGACTGTGTACGAGTGTGTGTATGTGTTGTGGAGAGCGGTAGTGTCGCGGTTAGCGTGCTGCGCTACCAACCGGGCGATCCGATTTCAATTCCTGCTCATGGCCAACACCAGTGACGAATATCAAAACCGGTCCTGGGCCTATCCTAGCCTAAAATGAGATCCTGGTGCGGTGTAAAATTCGCCACTAGGGAGACAAAGGCGACCAGGCGTGGTGTTGGCCACCCACCCCCTCGTGTACCGTGTCGGCCTTTATAGGTGCTGCTCACGAACAGTGCTTGCCCCAACAGTCTGTTAAGGCTATACGACTGGGGGATCTTTGTCTTTTGTCTTCATCCATAATTACATGTTTGCTCTGTGTCACTTGACACCAGGACAGCCTTGCACACGAGACGTTCCATCTAAACGAACTATCCAGGTGAAATATTTGTATTTATCAAGTAAATACAAATACCAGAATCCCTCTCCATTTCTTGTGTGTGCATCCAAATCGTTATCTTTCAATTCCACCTCTACACAAAATCCCTATCTGCATTCCTCTTCCCGCACCGCGGCACTCACGCCCAACGCTCACCCTGACACTGAATCGCCAGCCCAACGCTCACCCTGACACCGTCACTTCAACGCTAACAATTCGCCACGTTGGCGTCCGCGTGACTTGATGTCCTCAACGAGTAGATGGCTAGATGCATGCGGCAATGTGTCTGAACATGTGCGTTGTGCTTGAGCGTGTTGAGTGTGTGTGTTACATTATCACACGCAAAAATAACACAGACAAGAACCACGTGGCAAATAAATCGGGATCAAAGTCGATTCGTTCACACCAAATCGACTTTGATGCAGCACTCTCCTCTCTCAAGCCTAGCAACTATCTTAGCAACAACCATAGTAGCATCAAACCATGTATAGCCAAACAACAACCACGTGTTCCAGAAAACAAACCTCGTTCAGTAAACCATGTAAAGCCAAAATATAGATTTGATAAAAAACACGTTCACTGAGGTTTTCCTTTACCACACAACCGTATAATACTAGGTGGTAAAAACGAGATGACATAATGAATTTGTAGAGCTCACCATCTAATTCACCAGCTCACTCACCCACCCACTCACCAACTCATTCACTCACCTACCCACCTACTCAATCACAGACTCACAAACCTATTCAACCAATCACTCACCTACTTGCCACCCCAGCCCTCAGCACACACTCACCCGCTCACCACCACCCTCACCTCGCTGTCGGATTCCACCAGGACCTGGTCGTACTCGCTCAGTGCCACCAGGAACATGATGGACGTCACGTTCTCAAAGCAGTGGATCCACTTCCTGCGCTCCGACCTCTGACCCCCCACATCCACCATCCTGCACAGAGTAGGGCGGTTAGACACCACACAGCGGTGATGCCAAACGGCGGAGCAGGCAACAACCGACACTACCACACCACCACCTCCAGCACACGACCACCTCTACCACCACCTACACCACCACCTCCAATTATAATCGCCATTTACAACTAAGTGATGGTGACGTCATCACGGCGCTTGTGCCAGGCTAGTTGCACTTTGAGGCCACGTTAAGTGTTGAAGGCTTGCGGGGAGGTCATGAAACAGACCCAGGTGCCATGGGTTGACTGAGATGCACCAGCTGTGCTCCCCACTGTGCCAACTTTCTGCGTTTAAACTGCGCGTCGCTCCTCTGTCCTCCATTGTTGCCAGAGGGCGACTGCCTCCAACTGGTTAGTAGTATCCTTCACTAGCCTCCTCCATTCGAGGCCGATTTTGACACCGCTGGTACCAGTCATCGCTAAATCCACCCAGCTCCACATCCTCCGATTTCTATTTGCGTAATTCCGTACTAGATTTGTTTTGCTGTTGTAATTTCGATGACCCAGGTCAATCCTGCAAAGCAGACTCTGACCTCTCGAGTTCTCATCTGGGTTAAACAAAATAAACTTAATTTGAACAAGCCTAGTAAAAATAAAACACGATTGTTAGACGAGACCCGAGCTTTGGTGTGGACGAGTGGACGGCGTGCAGGGCGCGTGTGTACGTGTGCGGAGGCGAGGTCCGGGCTCACCGGAAAATGATGTTCTCCAGGTCGAAGGGGTACTCGATGATGCCGGTGGTGGGGATGCGCACCCGCAGGATGTCCTGCTGTGTGGGCAGGTAGTTGACGGCAGAAATTCTGGCCAAGTCGTTCAGGTAACTGCACAAATACACACGGCAATCATACCAACCATCGTTGTGATGTTCTTGTCCAAATATATAATTGTGCAACAAATGCTATTTTCTTGAATTTATGAACAAATAAGAGCGATTTCCTGCTCACATGAGTGTTCAGTTGGTGATCATCTCCTATTGGTAGCCCTGCAGAGGAGTGAGCCGGTGAGAGTGAATCGCCATTCGCTGGGAAATTGGGCATCACCTGGGAGATGATGCGTCCAGCCGTATCAGCGCCGCTAATCAGAAATCGCCAAATCATCTGCACCAAATAATCACGAGCGTCCTTCTGGAGGATATAAGTTAAATAACTAAGACAATTCACCTCCTTCCTATATCTGTCCCTCCAAATCCCATCAGCCAAACAGCCTTTTAAACTAATGGGATGACTAACACAATACATAAAGGCAAAAACCCTCTCCGATAGACAAAAAAGAAACTGTACAGGTGACCCCAGACTTACTTTGCTGAGACATTGAAGGTGGAAACCGGTGCAGAGTTTTCTTGTGTTGAACCAATGGTTCAACACAAGAAATTATTTAACACAAGTCTGCTTCTGTTAATGAGATACTGAATGTTTAAACCAGTCTAGTTGGTTTGTGTTGAACCAATGGTTGACACAAGCCCGACTCTGTACGATTCATAAAAGGGTTTTTGGGTTAGGTCGGGTAGAATGTGTCGTAAATCCACCTCCACACGACACAGTCAATTGATGAAAGTGTCACGTGAAAAAACGTGAACATTTTTATCTGACTGCTTCAGCACCACCGATGTTGTTGAAGATTTGCTGGAGCATCATCAGGTTAACAGCTCAGATCTCGAATGAAAGGACTTCCTGATCCGAGTCCTTTTCCACGACCTAACCCAAAAACCCTAAATGGTCGTGAAAGCCTTTGTGTGTGTGTATATATAAAAAAGAAACACTGTACAGGTGACCCCAGACTTACAACGGCTCGACTCGCGACCCCCCGCTTTTCCGACCTTTTTTATAGTAAGACCCCCACAGTAACAACCAGAACTCGTACCTGCGATCCCCTAACGACTGCTACCGATGCCGAGTCGATTGGCGCCACTTTGCTCTCCCACCGTATGTGTACGTACAGTATAGTCTGTCAGTCTGCAGCTGCGCCTGGAGCGAACGCATCGTCTCTTTCGTAACGCTCTTCACTTTTTTGTTAATTTTCTTAACATTTTTAAATGCTTTCACCTTTCGCTATGTCTGAGAAGATGAAATGTGATGCACGTGCAGAGGATTTTCAAATGTAAGTGTTTGTTTTTACTTAATACATTTTTGGAAAAGTTATGTTACATTACAAAAAATGTTTATTACAGTTTTTTTCATTTATTTTCACTGTCAATTTTGGTATTTTTATGGTATGTAATGGATTTCCAGGAATGGAACCCCAATGTATAACATTGCGCCTATGGGAGATAAGGGTGCGACTTACAACGGGCTACACTTGCGACCGTCGTGCAGGAACCAATTATGTCCTCGGTGCGGGGGTCGCCTGTATGTTGAAACCGGTTCAGAGTGTTGCTTGTGTTGAACCAATGCCGCTGCTGGGATGCACTCCCGGAAGGCGAGGCCCAGCCGAGGGCTCGATGATTGGGGGTGAATTCAAGTCGGTGGCCTCCAGCGCTCGGGTACGCGGTGGACTCTGGACCCCTCGCGGGGTGATGTGGCCAGGTCGCGCGGTGATGAGGTCAGAGCCATGAGCTGGCAACACTGAGACCATGGGTTCCAATCCGGGTTTCAGGTATGTGCGATTAAAACTGGTTGCTCAAATGTAGCAAGGGTTGATGGTCCTCAGCCTGGTCACCAATGAGCCCATATAAGTTATGCCATCACATTAAATATGGTTCTGCACTTAAATTGCCCAAATTAGTAGGGAAAGTGCTGCCTCCTAGGCTGGATCTGCGGTCACTTGAAGAAGAGATTTCAGAAACAGTTTCTACTTCTGCTCCCATCCATCGTTTTAATTTTGTTCTGCCTTAAAAATGTGTCCTCTCTTTAAATTTGGTTTGTGTACATACACAGGCCTTTCTCAATCCACTGCTGGTTGCGGGCCTTCCAATGATGTGTAGCTTGTGAAGGTTGTTCTGAATATGCATTATTATAATGAGGCTCGATTTTACAGGAAAGCCTCACTGAGTCTCCACTCTTGTTCAGATGAGTACTGCCAAGTTTTCACAGTAGGGGGCGCCAATTTCTATATTTCCCAATTAAGTAATTTAATGGAGTAATTCGTGGCCTACCTTCCTCGAAATAACGTCACGTGATCTGTAATGTCCACTGCGAGTGAAACGAACGGCGCGTAGTATTTATCATGAACGCACACCGCAGTGTTAACCAGGGCGGCCTGCTGGATTTGAACCATGCACTACTGTGACCGCTCCCATTGCGTGCGAAAAGTACGCACTATTTGGCGGAATCCGTGAGCTGGAATTCGCGCCGGCGATCGTAGCACTCCTCGATGCCGGGATCGGCCCACAGGCACCGCACCGCCTCGATGTACGGCTTGTCCAGCGAGCAGATCTTCTCCACGTCCACCTCGCGGAGCAGCTGCGCGTGAGCCTGAGGGCGGACGGTTCCATGGGAGGGGGGGGTCACATCACAACTACAATAAGTATGTTTTATTTGTACATAACGTCGTTCGTCAAAGGCGTCTCTCAAATTTATGGACAATTTGTAACGTGCGCAGTTGTTCGTACTAAGGTGCGGGAAACCACACAAGTGGGAGGGAATGCAGCCAGAAGCGGCACTACCAACGATTGCCCAAGCTCTGTGGTCCTATATCGGGGTACTGAGTGGGTGAATGAGTGTGTTGTTGTGATCTGTAGTGCGGTGGTAGAACACAGTGTGGATGAGACGAAACTATCAACATCGGAGGAGGAGGCGTCAACGAGTGAAGTTCAAAAGGAACAGCGACCACGGAAGTAGTGGCAGCAGAGTGGTAAGGAAGCGACTGAGCCGCCGTAACGGAGTCAGTGACCATAGCAAATCGGTGAGTGCTGGATCATCAATCACCCTGGCCGCTTTATCTATTAAGTGCAGTGAGGTGGGAGCTGGGTGCTACTCCCCAGCTATGACGACGGCATTCCAATGCTGTGCTTTGTATAAAACTGCAGTGATAACAGTTGGGAGTTCCCGAACGGTTTTGGAACAGAACAGCAAACAGAGCTTTTCTAGGAAGGGCACCTGGTTCCCCGTGTTCGCGTAGGGAATGCCCAGCGTCTCCATGGCACGAATCATGGCCTGCATGGCCGAGAACACGTTCTGGTGGACCAGCTTGATGAAGCTGCGCTTGTCATCCTCCGTGTAGCCCGAGCCGTGGATGATTCGCATCTGTTTGATGAAGGTGCTCTTCCCACTCTCGCCCGTACCTACACAAAACAAAATCGGCATAAATGTGTCCACAAGGATTTGGCTTAATTTTTTGTATTACTATATTTCATCTCGAAAATGGCTCGACATGCAACGTCTCATTTGCAAGGGTGTCCACCAGGGTGTCGAATAAAAAAAAACATGCGCAGTGACACGTACACACATATACACACACACAAGACAAAGATCCCCGTATAGCCTTAACAGACTGTTGGGGCAAGTGCGGTCACTGAGTACCTATAGAGGACGGCACGGCATACGAGGGGGCGGGTGGTCAGCGCCATGCCTGGCTGCCTTTGTCTCCCTAGTGGCGATGTTTACACACCGCACCAGGTACTCATTCGAGGCTGAGTCGACTTAGGGGAGCACCAGAACCGGTTGAAATAATCGTCACTGGTGGTGGCCGTAAGCGGGAATTTAACCTGGGTCGCTAGGTTCGTCACGCAGCGCGTTAACCACTACACTACCGCTCCTCCCATACAAAGATCCCCCGTATAGCCTTAACAGACTGTTGGGGAAAGTGTTGTTCGCGAGGACTCATAAAGATTGGCCCGGCACACGAGGGGGTGGGTAGCCAACACTATGCCTGGCCTCCTTTGTTTCCCCAGTGGCGATGATTACACACTGCAGCAGGTCCTCAATTTAGGTGCAGTCAACCTAAGGGAGGCCCAAGACCGGAACAGAGAACCGTCACTGGTGTTGGCCTTGAGTGGGAATCGAACTCGGGTAGCCAGATTCGTAGCACAGCGAGCTAACTGCTACGCCACCGCTCCCCCGCATAAACACTCACACACACATTGCACACACGTAAATACATGCACATATTCTAAATCTATAACTTACACAGTATGTATTTATGCAACAAATATCACACGCAGTCCAACATAGCATATTGTGCATGGGTAGAGGGGAACTGGTGAATATGCACACATATTAGGAGATGGTCACACATTGGTGTTTGTTGGTAAGTATGAGGGTTATTACATGGAAACTGGTAACCGGTTCCAGAATTGTTTATCCGTTCTAAAAGTCAGGAACCAGTAATCGATTCGAGTGGAATCTTCGGAATGAATGCACCAATTGACTCGTGGGAACAGCACGGCCTCGTTTTCGCACTTGAAATGTGAAGGTGCAGCTCTGCAATTGCTCGCTCATGCTACTGCTGGCAGGAGGGCCTCCATAGACACTCCAAGAGTCAATTTTGTCTATTCCATACTGGCCAGACATCTAGTGGGATGTAGGCATATCAACACTTTACCCCACCGCACATAGCCTGCTGATCGACTAACCTGTGATGCATCAATGTGTAATGCTGTAAAACAGAGGTGGTGAGAGGGATTTGAGAATCTTGCCTCGTTGTTTCAACGACAGCACCAGGGAGATGGAATGGAACCGGCGACCTCTCGATTTGCGAGTCCATTGCGCTGACCATTGCCCGACTGTCGCCCACGTTTTCGTCTCTTGGTTCAATGGGTGAGAATGTCAATAGCTGCCAGTTATTTCTGTGTGTGTTGTATTTCTGTGTTGTAAACTGTAACTGGTTTTAGACGTGACGCAGAGAACGATTTTAAAACGCTCAAGTAGGTACGCAACGACAGCTGAAACACGGTGGAAAGATGATTTATATCTGAACTACATCCCTAATTGGTTGAAAAAGTCAAAGTATGTTTCTGCTCAAATGACCACTGAGGCAGTGCCCATTGCCTGTTTACAGCCCCGCATAACCAGTCGTGGAAATTCCACATTCATATGGTGGGGAAGCCTCTTATCCTCAGGACAATCACTGTTGACTTCCTCACAAAGTGTTATGCATTTTATACACCCCGGAGGGATGATAGGCCAAACCCACAAACCAGGATTTTAACTCGCAATCTTCTTATAATGCGGCCACTCTGTAGCTGCACCACCTGGTTAGATGACTCAGCGAGATAGGAGGAACTGAGTGCTTCACCCCAGATATGACAACGGCAGGATTCCAGCATCAGCTAAATTTCTGCTGAGTGCAGCAGGAGTAATTGTTCAGAGTTCAAGATGGCCAATAAAAAGCCTACCTCATAATTACACCGACGATTACCCGCATCTTTAAAGTATCTAAATGTTCGTCTAAAACTTGTGGAACTGCTGCTTTTTAATCTTTGCCCTTTCTGTTATCACAACAACATTCCCTGCTCACTCACCGGGTCCCTCTTCCCGACCACTCCCTTCTTTACACATCGTCTCTGTACCACTGGTGGTGATGTCTACTACAAGTATAAACATAGTTTGAGCTTCAAGACAAATGGTTAAAATCATACAAATGCACAACTGTAAATCTTTCTACCAATTTAGAAAATTTTATTTTTTTAACTCGGAGACCTATGGCGCTCCACCCGCTGCGGCCTGGTTAGTCTGCCAAGAAAAGCCTGGCAGGGCATCTAGGCAAGTATCTGGGGAGGGTGGTGGGGGTTCGTCGGCGGGGTCGGTTTTGTTGACGTAAGTCTGTTTAATCTTATCCACAATGTGTTCAACCACCATACTTGCAGGTCACGACAACACACTCATTCATTTATGCACCTATTCACTCACCCCACTTGTAGGTCACGAAAACACACCATCTCACTCACCACACTGCTCCAATGTGGAATTCCACTCCCACCACCATCGCCTCTCTTTTTTTCCCCACCCAAAGCTCTTATAAATAACCTTGCTCAAATCAATAAACCCGTTCGAACGCGCGTATCAAATACCACTTTGATAGTGCCGTTTGTTACTGGCCGCTTGACGTGCTGGGCCTGTGGGCCCCCTATGCTCAGCAACTGTGTGAGCACAAACAAACACCGCAACTCACTGCGCGAACTCTCTGAAGCTAAGCAGCCTTGAGCCTGGACAGGGCTCGGATGGGAGCGCACCGACGTGCTGCGTAAGTGGCGTTATTAGGTGACACGAAGTCTTCGGCGAGCAGCAAACTTCCCAACCCGGTGAAAAGCCATCGCTGTTGCTGTAATTATGGCAAACCATTATGTGAAGTGTTCCTACTTCCCTGCAAATTCCACAATAATTACGGCCGAGTAATTGGGGCGGTGACACGGCCCAGCGGTGGCGCGCTCGCCGATTGTTGGGCACTTTCGCGGTTCACTCCCGCGGGCAGCCCTGGTTAACACTGCGGTGAAGCAGGACGCGCCCTCGACTTGACTCGCAGTGGACGTTCGAGTTGCCGTGACGTTATTCGAAGAATTGGGGGCCCATTGTGTGCCCTTGTCACGGTCCAAATTTGAAGAGAGAAAACACCGTGAATTACATGAATTGGGAAACAGCATTGTCCCCCATTGCGAAAACTTGGCAGGACCCTCCTTACAAAAGAGCATTGAGACTCAGTGAAGATTTCCGGAGTAAAAACGAGGATACGGTAATGTAATTGGCATCACCATCACAGTCATCCCATAAGGCGCCATCATCATAAAGATATCGCATTATCATCACCACCACATCATGTTCATAATCGCCATCACCTAATCCACCATCATAACGCCCACAACACCATAACCAGGATGTTCATTACCATAATCGCAATAATAATCATCAATCTCACCATCATCACCGGCATCATCAGCATAGCCATCAGGAACTCCACATCATGATGATCATCATTCACGACGTCATCATTTACATCGTCGTCATTATGGGCCCCAGGCTGTCTCCCACGCCGGATAAACTCGCCCGGACTTTCCCATTACCCCCCCCCGTCTCAATCGCCTCTCCTGCCCCCCCACCTCTCTCTCACCTTTCTCTTACGTCTCCCCCCCCGTCTTTCTTCTCTCTCACATGTGTCTTTCCTCCACGTCCCCCATCAACCCCCCCCCCCATACTCTCCTCCCCTTCTCTCCAGTGTTGTCTACGGTCTGTCTCCTCCTTTCACTCAATTATCATCTCTCCAGAATCTCCCCTCCTTCCTCCTCAACTCTCCTGTCCTCTCACTACCCTCACCCTATGTCTCTGTCCACCCTCCCTCACCACCCTCACCCTGTGTCTCTGTCCACCCTCCCTCACCACCCTCACCCTGTGTCTCTCTCCACCCTCCCTCACCACCCTCACCCTGTGTCTCTGTCCACCCTCCCTCACCACCCTCACCCTGTGTCTCTCTCCACCCTCCCTCACCACCCTCACCACGTGTCTCTGTCCCCTCTCCCTCACCACCCTCACCCTGTGTCTCTCTCCACCCTCCCTCACCACCCTCACCACGTGTCTCTGTCCCCTCTCCCTCACCACCCTCACCCTGTGTCTCTAACCACTCTCCCTCACCACCATCACCCTGTGTCTCTGTCCACCCTCCCTCACCACCCTCACCCTGTGTCTCTCTCCACCCTCCCTCACCACCCTCACCCTGTCTCTGTCCACCCTCCCTCACCACCCTCACTCTGTGTCTCTGTCCCCTCTCCCTCACCACCCTCACCCTGTGTCTCTCTCCACCCTCCCTCACCACCCTCACCCCGTGCCTCTGTCCACCCTCCCTCACCACTCTCACCCTGTGTCTCTGTCCACCCTCCCTCACCACCCTCACCCTGTGTCTCTCTCCACCCTCCCTCACCACCCTCACCCTGTCTCTGTCCACCCTCCCTCACCACCCTCACCCTGTGTCTCTGTCCCCTCTCCCTCACCACCCTCACCCCGTGTCTCTGTCCACCCTCCCTCACCACCCTCACCCTGTGTCTCTGTCCACCCTCCCTCACCACCCTCACCCTGTGTCTCTCTCCAACGTCCCTCACCACCCTCACCCTGTGTCTCTGTCCACCCTCCCTCACCACCCTCACCCTGTGTCTCTGTCCACTCCCCCTCACCACCCTCACCCTGTGTCTCTGTCCACCCTCCCTCACCACCCTCACCCCGTGTCTCTGTCCACCCTCCCTCACCACCCTCACCCTGTGTCTCTGTCCACCCTCCCTCACCACCCTCATCCCGTGTCTCTGTCCACCCTCCCTCACCACCCTCACCCCGTGTCTCTGTCCACCCTCCCTCACCACCCTCACCCTGTGTCTCTCTCCACCCTCCCTCACCACCCTCACCCTGTGTCTCTGTCCACCCTCCCTCACCACCCTCACCCTGTGTCTCTGTCCACTCCCCCTCACCACCCTCACCCCGTGTCTCTGTCCACCCTCCCTCACCACCCTCACCCTGTGTCTCTGTCCACCCTCCTTCACTACCCTCACCCTGTGTCTCTGTCCACTCCCCCTCACTACCCTCACCCTGTGTCTCTGTCCACTCCCCCTCACCCTGTGTCTCTCTCCACCCTCCCTCACCACCTTCACCCTGTGTCTCTGTCCACTCTCCCTCACCACCCTCACCCCGTGTCTCTGTCCACTCCCCCTCACTACCCTCACCCCCCCTGTGCGTCTCCTGTCGCCCCCCCTTGTCTCAAATCCACACCTCGTCCCTCCGTCTCGCCTCTCACTACCTTCACGTCTCTCACCCCCCCCCCCAGCCACGTCTCGACTCTTGTCCACGTCTCCCCACAGTCTCTCTCTCTCATTGTGTCCCTATCCCGAGTCCGCTCTGCTCATCCCTCGTCTCCCCACATCCCATTTCTCTCTCCGTCGTATCTCACCGCATCTTTCCCCGTCTCTCCTCCTCAATCTCCATCGCTCGTCCCCCCCCTCATCTCCCCGAAGCCTCTCACGACTCCCTTGGCCTCTCTCCCCCACCTCGCCAACGCATCTCTGACTCGTTCTTATTCCCACTCTCCTCCCGTCTCTTCCTCATCTCATATCACTCACCCCCCCCCCCCCCGTCATTCTCATCTCACTCTCGTCTCCCCCATCTCTCCCCCTCACCTCTTCCATCTCACTCCTGTCTCCTCTCATCTCCTTCCAGTTTCCCCCATCATCTCTCCCATCTCTCATCTCCATCTCGTCTCGCCTCTCACTCTCATCTCCCCCTCGTCTCCCCCATCTCTCCCCCTCGCCTTCCCCATCTCTCCCCCTCGCCTCCCCCATCTCTCCCCCTCGCCTCCCCCATCTCTCTCATCTCACTGTCGTCTCCCCCATCCTTCCCCCTCGTTCCCCACGTCCCAAGCATCTCTCCCCTCCCCTTCGTCTTGTTCATCATCTCCCCCCCACCACCACCACCACGTCTCTCTCTCCGCCGCCGCCTCGCCGGGCGCCTCTCACCGAGCAGCAGCAGCTTGAGCTCCTTGCGCGCGTCCCTCTTGTCTCGCCGCAGCTGCCGCTCGATCTCGTCGTTGATCCGCCGCTGCTCCTTCGCCTGCGGACTCATGCAGCAGCTCATGGCGCCTCTACCCCCCCCACCACCACCCCGCCGCACAGCTCGCGAGCCCCGCGAGGAAGACCCCTGAGGACCCCCCCTCTCTCTCCGTCTGGGTGTGCGAGACCCCAGCCCGTGCGATGCGATCCCCCCCCCACCACCGCCACCGACTACCACCGCCGCCGACTCCGCGTCTAAGGCCGCCGCTGCCCCGCGCAGTTCCCGGCCCGGACCCCGCAGCCGAGCGCCGCCATTGCGCCCTCGTGACGTCACCGCCTCCCTGGGCCGGGGTGAGGAGGCGGGGCGGGCGGGGGAGGGGGCGGGGCTGCCGGGGCGCCCACGTGCGGGGGAGGGGCGGGGGAGAACGAGGTGGGGGGGGGTGCGGGCGGAGGGGCGGGGCACTTGGGGGGAGGGCGGGGCACTTGGGGGGGGGGAGTCATCGTTTAGGACACGTGGCGATTATTCGATGATTTAATAAATCCAGTTCTAATCGAAAGCACGCGAAGCGTGAGCGTGGGAACGGCCTGGTTCACATGGCACGCGCGTGATAAACAATTATAGAGGCGCAGGCCCTGCAATTGCTCGCGCACGCCGCTGCTGGCAGCTCACCTAGCAGGGAGCTGTAGACTTACTGAATTGGGTCTACTCTTCAACGCTGGCCATACGGACGTGATAGAAGTGATTGGAAAGCTTAACTTGATCATGAACTAGGCGCGCACCAATGTTCCAGAAGGATTACGTCATCGGTGGCTCAAGATCGGCCTCTGGAGGAGGCTCGTGAAGGACGCTTCCTGGGTAGGGGGAGGCGATCGCACTCCAACAACAGAGGATCCACGCTCACAATGAGAGGAGAACTGGGCGTCTAAAACGCAGCGAGGTGGCACAGTGGGGAGCACAGGTGGTAGTAGCATCTGCCAGTCAGTCAACCCGGACAACCTGGATCTGTCCCGTGGCCTCACAATGAGCCTTCAACACTTCACGGGGCTTCAAAGTGCACCGAGCCTGGCACAAGCGTTGTGCTGACGTCACCGCCACTTAGTGGCGAATGGAGGCTGTTGGAGGCGTTGGAGGTGGTGGTTTGGTGGAGGTCATCACTTGTTCCAACAGTCTGTTCAAGGCTATTCTGGGGACCTTTGTCTCTGCAAGGGTGAGTGTGTTGAGGAGGCTCGTGAAGGTCGCTACTGGGCAGCTGGAGGCAGTCGCCCTCTAAAACAATGCAGGGCAGAGGAGCGTCACTTACGAGAACGTGGTGCCTCTGCTGGTCATCTCAATCAACCCATGGCACCTGGGTCTTTCCCGTGACCTCCTGCCAGCTGCGAGCCTTCGACACTTAATGTGGCCACAAAGTGCACCGAGCCTGGCACAAGTGGCGTGGTGACGTCACCGCCAAATCGGTGGCGAATGGCAGCTATTGTTGCTGAGTGGGTATGTTTGGAAGTGGGCAAGTGTCAGTGGGTGACCCAGAATGTGGTGGTTGAACACTGGATGAGATGAAACAGTGTCTGGTGGACGGAGTCCTCAATGTGGGTGGAGGTATCAACGATTCAAGTTCACGGGAATAGGAACCACCGTGGTAGTAGTGACAGAAGAGCGATAAGGAAATTACTGAATCGGTTAACAGAGCATCATCATCAACCACATTTATTTACATTGAAGTCTTATTAAGTCAGGAACGTTCATCCCAACCGTAGTACAACCTTGTGATGTTTAGGGCACTTGTTGTGATTATCACGCAATTAATCAAGAGTTAAATCATCAAACATTTTTATAAAACCAAACCGTTACAGACTTCGACAAGTTCTTAAAATAATGTCTTGGTGCAGATATGTTTCAGTTTAAGCAGAAAAGCCTTACAGGAGTGCCAAGACTCTTGTTCAGGAGGGTCCTGCCAAGTTAGCATAGGAGGAGGGGGGCGACGATCGCTACGCCTTCCCAACTTAGCAGTTTGCGCAGTATTTTTGAAAATTTGGACCCTGACGTTGGCAAACATTGGCCTACTCTCCTTCCAATGGTGCAATGGGAGGGGGTGTTCAATGGCCACTGAGTGAAGCAGAGGGCATGGAGTACATCACAGTTCCTACACACTGCAGTATTAACCAGGGTGGCCTGGGCAGATTCGAAACTGCAAACCTCCGCAGAAAGGGGGCGAACGCGCCACCGCTGGGCCGCCGGCTCACTGCCACCGCCGCCGCCGCCGCCGCCGCCGCCGCCGCGTGTTGGCCGACAGAGGTGGCATGCAGACACAGCGTGGGTCGGTGTCAAGGTCTCGCTACAGAGTTGAGACGCTGGCCTGTGAAGCACACGGAATCTGTTGCTCAAATGATACACACAAGCACAAGACAAAGATCCGCCGTGTAGCCTTTAACAGACTGTTGGAGCAAGTGCCGTTAGCGAGGAGCACCGATGAAGGCCGGCACGGCATACGAGGGGTGTGTGACCAACACCACACCCGGCTGCCTTTGTCTCCCTAGTGGTGATGTTTACACACCACACCATGTACTCATTTGAGGCTCCCCTATACACACGCGCGCGCACACACACATTAATATTCATTAATAGAGTTGTCCAAGCGTCCCAATAGAGGACCACAGAGCTTGGGAAACTGTTGGCGCCAGTTCCGGATGCCTTCCCTGCCGCCACTGTTGTGTCCCGCACCTCGCGTGCGGGGAACTGGGCGGGTTTCTACTGCGTTTTGAGATTAAAACAAACGAACGAGGCTATCTACAAATAAAACATTGATTACAATTAAAACCAGATCACACAAACACTCGTGAACATGCAGCGGGGTATGCATCACCAGTGCTATAGGCTGTGGGGCTACACTGTGAGAGGGCGTGCAACAAAATCCGCTGCTCTGCTGTGTTATTAAAAAGTCAAGCGCGATTAACGGTTGTGATGAGCATCAAGGCACTGGTGCTCATCTTCCGTTCACAGCCCCACAGGGTCAGTGGTGGGAATCCCCCATTCTTATGGCGGGGGCGAATTTATCCAGAGGGCAGATATTGTTAATTTTCCCCGCAAAGTTGTACTTATTTTATGAACCCTGATGGTCAGGATGATGGGATGGGTCAACCTCCCCCAACCAGGATTTGAACTCGTGACCTTCTGATTGGGCAGCCACTTTCTCTAACACCATGCCACCCTCAGGGAACCATGGAGGAACGTGCCCTCACTGGAGGAGCCAGTGGGCGGGGTGGGGTGGCACGTGCCTCCCCAATGATCCGATCGAAATCCCTAATTTTGATCGAATCATTGGGGTTTATTAGTAATAAATCAGCATTTTGCGACCCCCACTGCCACTATGTAGCATATTATTACGTGCCAGGGACTCTATGAGATGATAGGAACATAGTCCGAGTCCATAATTGGCAATAAGTAACGGCAAAGCAGTTATAAGTGACTCAGAATTGTGCGCAGTTGCGTGTACAGTGCACGACTTCCCTGAAGGCAAACACCTTCAGCGAGCGCGATGCCGATCACATAACGCGGTTCGAATTCGACCCTCGATTGATGGCTGCGCCATCGCCGCACACGTGTCGAATAAAAAGCAAGGGACAAGTCCTTACTTACTAACAACTCCTATAATTTTTCATAACTGGAGGGGTTGCCCCCCCGACCTGAAAATCCTGGCTCCGCCATTGCGTGCCCTCCAGCATAAGAGCAGTAACATTGGCCGAGGGATCGTGGCCAATTTTGCTTTTACCAGCCCAGCTACAAAGTGTTTTTTTTAATTTTATTTCTATTAAAGGGGAGCAGCAAATTAAATTCGGGTCCTGTTTTTGATCTCTGTTCAAGAGAACTCTCCGGTGAACACGCACGCACCTGCGGCAATAAGAAGTATCGACCGGGGCGAGGGGCCGCATTCCAACCAAAGCTAACCTCTGCAGCCGCGTCGCCGTGGCCGCGTGGCGCGGCCGCCCCCTCGGCAAGCGACGAGGTGCAGCCAAAGGGGCGCAGGTCGGAGGAGTCGATGCCGGCGATGGAAGCCAGCTCACCCAGCCTGGCACAGACAGCAGCGACATCACGCAACCCCCCACCGAGCACAAGCGATCGATGATTTATCCACGGGGGAGGGTTCTGTGTGCGTGCGTGTTCTTGTTCCGCACAGTCGCTGAGCACAAAACCAAAAGGGCCCAAAACGTCAAGCGGCCAGCAACAAACAGCACTAAGCAAAGGCGGGACAGATTACAGTGTAACACGTTTTACTTTTTTAAAATAAGCAAGGTTATCAGTGTTGTAAGAGAGCCAATGTGTGAGTAGGTGGGTGAGTGGTTGAGTGGATATGTTGGTGGGGTTGGTGAGTGACTGGGCGAGTGTTGTTGTGACCTGCAGAGATGGAAAGAAGAACACGTGGATGAGAGAACATACGCAAGGTAGATTCATAATCATATTGATCCTCATCCAGCAGCGGTTAGACCATGCCGAGGGACATAAAGAAAGACAGAAAGGCGAAAACATCAAAGAACACGTGCAGGGTGAGAGACATCAGAATGGGTGTTGAGAGAAGGGAGTGAAGTTTGGACAGCACACGTCACGGCCAGAAGGGAGCATGGCCAAAGGTCAGGACCAGTGATAGAGCGGCGGTCAAAGAAATGAAACGCGTCCGAAAGTACGTCCACCTAGGAGACGGAACGATGAAACCCGCTCGCGTGCCGGAGTAAGGCGGGCGTTGCATCGCCGCAGGGACACGCTGTGCGCGCACCGCCAGCTTCGGGCGGCCTTCGTCCAGCGGTGGATGGATCAGGGCCAGTGGTGGATGGATCAGGGCCACTCACCCGGCATCCCTGAGCAGATCCAGGAAGCTGGAGAACTTGTGCACGGAGGCCTCCATGGCGCTGAGCAGCGGCTCGTCCCACACCTCCTTGCCGTGCGCGTCGCTCACGCCCTCGCTCATTATCTCGGGCCGCCATTCTCCTATCAACCTCGCTCGGCTCCCGCGTGGGCCCATCCCAACGGCCCCCTTATCGGGAGGCGCGGCCAGCAGCAACTGGCTGGCGAGGCCCGAGTTGATTTCCTGGAGGCGCAATCGCTCCCGCTGCAGCTGCTCGCGAGGACGCAGCGCAGGGCGACCGCCGCGTGAACTTCACGGAACCAGCTCCTCAGATGAGTTGTGCAGCGTGTTCACAGCAACAGCGGCAGGTGGCTTTGTGGTTACACTTGGGCAAACTTTTACAATTCTTCTTAATTTTACCCTTCATCAATCCGCTCCCAGATTATTATATTTAATGCGCTCGTTTACCCAGGAAGCCTTGCCGAGTCTCAAGACTCTCTCTCAGGAGGGTCCTGCCAAATGTCCGCAGTGGGGGGTGACGGTGCTGCCGTGCGTTTCCCAATTTGCGGCGTAATTTACTTAAACTTGCTTTGGATGTTGTCGCCCTTGAAAGAGTTTCTGAGCTCGATGGCCTTTACTCGGGAAATAAACTTCGGATTCTGATAAGAGTTATGTTTATTTTTTTAAGGGCTTATATGCTCCACACGACGCGGCGATTATGTGCTGTGTACGGTAGTTTTGTGTTCGATCTGGGACCCACATCTAACAGGGGGGGGGGGGTGTCCTCGTCAATAAACATCTGGAAGTTCGCCAGCATTGGTTCCAAGCAAGCTTGCCTTTTACTGATGAGACAGTGAATGTCAAAACCTGTTCAGAGTTTTGCTTGTGTTGAACCAACAATGCTGCTAAGAAGGCCGTGTGAGTGATGGGATGTGTACAAGGTACTTGTATTTCTCTATGTGGAGGGACCGAATGTGAAGGATGCAAATCGTCTGCTTAGTCCGTGCGTACGTCTGTGCGTGTGTGCAGACCTGCGTTACGCGAAGCTCAGCTGCTTCACGCGCTCTGCGCTCTTCCTGCAACTGTCCCTGAATGCGCACACAAAGACAAATATCCCCCATGCAGTCTTGACAGAATGTTGGGGCAAGTGCGGTGAGCGAGCACCTATGAAGACCGTCACAGTACACGAGGGGATGGGTGGTCAGCACCATGCCTGGCCGCCTGGCCGCCGTGGCCTCCCTAGTGGCGATGTTTACACACCGCACCAGCTACTCATTTGAGGCCGAGTCGACCTAGGGGAGGCCCAGGACCAGTTTAAATATTCACCACTTTTTTTGGTCGTGAGCGGGTATTGAACTCGGGTCGCCGTGTTCGTAGCGCAGTGAGACCCACCGAACCACTCACCTAACCACACACTCGCCCACCAAACTACTCACCCACCCAACCACACACACACCCACTCACCAACCCACATAACCATACGACTGACCACGCAGCGAATGTGTGGAGTGTTACCTGCAGTTTCTGGCAACACTTGCACCCCACAGCTTGCGCTGACGAGGCCCCCCCACCTTCCGTCGATCTCTCTCCCTGGATCGCAATGCACGGCACAAAAGGTCACAAACACCTTCCATCGCTACCAGGGGGGGCGTCAAATGCTAACGATGATTTTTCTCGAAGCGTCGTATCTCCACATTACATGTCTGACAGCTAGAGTTTCGTTTGAACCAATGCTTATTAATTTATTGATGCTAGGATGGGCTGATGGGATGTGTAAAAATGTATGTGTATGTATATTCCTTTGTAGGGACAGATATGTAAATGAGGTATATTGTCTGCTTATATATTTTGTTGTTCATATTGTTAGCGAGTCTTTTGTCCTATTGAATTGTATACTTGAGCATTAACATCGTACCCATACCTAGGGGAGAGGGCAGGGTCCGTGCCTGTAAACATCTAGCGGTTGACCAACATTGGTTCAAGCAAAGCCTGACTACGCCGATGAGACACCGCATGTCGAAAACCGGCCCAGTTTTTCTGCCGTTGAACCAACGCTCCCGAAAACAAAACACACGCGTAGGGGTAAGGCCGCACGGCCGATGGGATGTGTGAAACGCGCTCGTAGTTATTCACGTGGAGGGACAGATATGGGAAGGAAGGAGATGAATCGTCCGCTTGTTTATTTTGTTTCTCACATCCTCAAGGACGACGCGAGTGACGAGAGCGTGCGGGGAGTCCGCGCGTCGGTACACCGGCGACGCCCCGCCACTCGGCATAAACCAACGTGGAATGGACGATGGGAGGCACGCGCGCGCGCGCAGACAGCGCAAAACAAGCATCGCTCTCGTGCCGTCGCAGGAGAATACATGGAGGCTAAATAAATAAGCGCGACATCTCTTTCCCGGGGCTTGTCTCTACGCATAACAAAGTACAGGTGATGTTTTTACACATTCCCTCAGCCGCAACGTCTTTCCGGGAGTGCGTAATTTCAGCGGCGTTGGTTCAACGCAAGCAGCAAAACTCCGGACCGGTCTCTGCTCATTTATTGTGTTGCTCATGTTCTCCATAACCACACCAGCAGCGACGATCGGCTGTTGTTCACTACAGGGCTTTGCGTTGAGCTTAGGACCCCACGTCTCTCAGAGAGGGTCCTTGCTGATAAACAACAGGCAGTTCACCAGCATTGGTTCAAGCCGACTCTGCTGATGTGGCACTGGATGTCAAAACCACAACACAAAGAAAATATGCTTTTCGAAACATCCCATCAGCCACACAGCCTTCTGACCTGACGAGTAAAACTAAACTCGGAGGCTCTCTCAATTGAGAGATATCGGTCCTGGTTTGACACAAATCCCCTCCGCTTACGAGACGCTGAATTTCGAAACCACTCCAGAGTGTCACTTGTCCAACCAGCGCTGCTGATGAGCCATACTCTCAAAAAGCAGTGCTGATGGGATGTGTAAGAATTAGATATTTTTAAATGCACTTTGGAGAGACAAACACGGCAAGGAGGCTTCTCGTAAGCAGACAAGCGGCACTGGCCAGTTTATTGTTAAGAAGCCCTAGCTGCAAAGGGCCATGGAATTTGTCTTAAAAATGTTGACACAGTCCTTAAGTAAATACTGCAGGCTAAGTTTGTATGGTACTGTACGGCACTGCCAAACACAGCCCGTGTATAATAATAATTATTATATTTCATCTCCAAACGCTGTCAGTTTTCTTTTTACAACGTACAGTGTTAGGTAGAGTCACGTGCTTCTTTTTTAAAACCAGTTGGCCTAGAAAAATGGCCCAGATGCCACACACGTCAAACGGCCAGCAACGAACAGCTCCGTTAAACTTGTAAGAGATAAGATGTTACGGGAAGTGAGCGAGGTTGTTATTGAATGAAGAACTTGGGAGGTGGGGGGAGGGAAAGAGACGATGATGGGAGGAGGGAATTCCACCCAGTGGAGCAGTGCGAGAGAAGAAGCAGAGAGAGGTGTTGTGACCTTCATTGTGGTGGGTGGGTGGGTGAGGACGTGGGTGGGTGGGAGAATGAGTGAATGAGTGTGTGGGTGAATGAGTGCGTGGGTGAATGAGTGGGTGGGTGAATGAGTGGCTGGGTAAATGAGTGGGTGGGTGAATGAGTGGGTGGGTGGTTGAGTGGGTGGGAGAATGAGTGGGTGGGAGAATGAGAGTGTGGGTGTGTGAATGAGAGTGTTGGTGGGTGAATGAGTGGGTGGGTGAATGAGAGTGTGTGAATGAGTGTGTGGGTGAATGAGAGTGTGTGTGGGTGAATGAGAGTGTGGGTGGGTGGGTGAATGAGTGGGTGGGTGGGTGAGAGTGTGTGAATGAGTGTGTGGGTGCGGGAATGAGTGTGGGTGGGTGAATGAGAGTGTGGGTGGGTGAATGAGAGTGTGGGTGGGTGAATGAGTGTGGGTGGGTGAATGAGTGTGTGGGTGGGTGAATGAGAGTGTGTGTGGGTGAATGAGAGTGTGGGTGGGTGAATGAGAGTGTGGGTGGGTGAATGAGAGTGTGGGTGGGTGAATGAGTGTGTGGGTGGGTGAATGAGAGTGTGTGGGTGAATGAGATTGTGGGTGGGTAAATGAGTGTGTGGGTGGGTGAATGAGTGTGTGGGTGGGTGAATGAGAGTGTGTGTGGGTAAATGAGAGTGTGGGTGGGTGAATGAGTGTGTGGGTGGGTGAATGAGTGTGTGGGTGGGTGAATGAGAGTGTGGGTTGGTGAATGAGTGTCTGGGTGGGTGAATGAGTGTCTGGGTGGGTGAATGAGTGTGTGGGTGAATGAGAGTGTGGGTTGGTGAATGAGAGTGTGGGTGGGTGAATGAGTGTGTGGGTGGGTGAATGAGTGAGTGTGTGGGTGAATGAGAGTGTGGGTTGGTGAATGAGTGTGTGGGTGGGTGAATGAGAGTGTGGGTTGGTGAATGAGTGTGTGGGTGGGCGAATGAGTGTGTGGGTGGGCGAATGAGTGTGTGGGTGGGCGAATGAAAGTGTGTGTGGGTGAATGAGAGTGTGGGTTGGTGAATTAGAGTGTGGGTGGGTGAATGAGTGTGTGGGTGCGTGAATGAGAGTGTGGGTGGGTGAATTATGTGAGTGGGTGAATGAGTGTGTGGGTGGGTGTTGTAGTGAGCTGCATTGTGGTGGTTGAACACAGTGTGGTGGATGAGACGACACAGTCAGTGTCTGGTTGAGTCTTCAACATGCGTGGACACACCCTGTGAATGGCTCTCAAGTAAAATGTCAATCAAATAACAAACATTCTTAGATCTCTAATTTGGTAAAAATCGCATTGTGTTAAAACCAGGCCAGGGCAGCAAACTCCACTATCGTACTGTACTACGTGTGTGTGTGGGTTACCTGTGTGTGTGGGTGAAGGTTACCTGTGAGTGAGGGTTACCTGTGTGAGGGTTACCTGTGTGTGAGAGGGTTACCTGTGAGTGTGAGAGGGTTATCTGTGTGTGAGGGTTACCTGTGTGAGGGTTACCTGTGTGTGGGTTACCTGTGTGAGTGAGGGTTACCTGTGTGAGGGTTACATGTGTGTGGGTTACCTGTGTGAGGGTTACATGTGTGTGGGTTACCTGTGTGTGTGTGGGTTACCTGTATGTGTGTGGGTTACCTGTGTGAGTGAGGGTTACCTGTGTGAGGGTTACATGTGTGTGGGTTACCTGTGTGAGGGTTACATGTGTGTGGGTTACCTGTGTGTGTGTGGGTTACCTGTATGTGTGTGGGTTACCTGTGTGAGTGAGGGTTACCTGTGTGAGGGTTACCTGTGTGTGAGGGTTACCTGTGAGTGTAAGGGTTACCCGTGTGTGAGGGTTACCTGTGTGAGGGTTACTCGTGTGTGTGGGTTACCTGTGTGAGGGTTACCTGTGAGAGGGTTACCTGTGTGTGAGGGTTACCTGTGTGTGTGGGTTACCTTTGTGAGGGTTACCCGTGTGTGAGGGTTACCTGTGTGTGAGGGTTACTCGTGTGTGTGGGTTACCTGTGTGAGGGTTACCTGTGAGAGGGTTACCTGTGTGTGAGGGTTACCTGTGTGTGTGTTACCTGTGTGAGGGTTACCTGTGTGTGTGTGGCGCGTGTGGCACGGGCTGCGGAGCGCCAGGGCACGTGTTTTCCGCCATCCTGAGTCGGCGCGTGACGTCGGCCTCCGTCACCGCTCTCATTCTTGCTCTGCCTCGCCACAGCTGCAGACACAAAGATCCCCCACGCAGCCTCTACCAGACTCACGGCAGCACAGAATCCATTTGTGACGCGCACGAAGCACAGACAGGGCGAGCCGAGCAGCCAGAACCAACACTAGCGATCGCCCGAGCGCTCGAGCCGGCAGCGGACCCGACGGCGAGGAGCGGCGGCGCCGCGGCGAGGGGGGCGCGCGCGGGACGACTCGCCTGTGCGGATCACGGCTCGGCCCTTCGTGCGGCTGCCCAGGTGCAGTAGCCGCGTCTTCCTCTGCGCCACCGGCGACGGGACCCTGGGCGCCGGCTGGGGGAGCCACTCGAACTGCGGAGCGGCAGCAGAGACGTCGTCGCGGGTCCACTCGGACCTCATCTCGCTCGTCTCTCGCGCAGATTCGCGGAGCGACGGCCTTCATTCTCAAGGCGCTTTTTGCAACGATTATAAAATTGTACCGCGAGATGATGATGGTTGAGATAATGAAGGGTGGGGGTTGTTATTAAAAGCGGTGGTGCAGTTGTGTTGACAGTTAGGAAAACAGGGGGGAGTGGTTAAGGAGGGGTTGGGGTAGGCCTGGTCATAGTTGGTGGGGGGGGGGGGGTTAGGGAGTAGCAGTAGGGGTAGTGATAGGGGTAGTGATAGGGGTAGTGATAGGGGTAGTGATAGGGGTAGTGATAGGGGTAGCAATAGAGGTTGGGGTAGTGGTAGAGGTTGGGGTAGTGGTAATAGTGATAGGGGTAGTGATAGGGGTTGGGGTAGTGATAGGGGTTGGGGTAGTGATAGCAATAGGGGTAGTGATAGGGGTTGTGGTAGGGGTTGTGGTAGGGGTTGGGGTAGTGGTAGCGATAGGGGTAGTGATAGGGGTTGGGGCAGTGATAGCAATAGGGGTATTGATAGGGGTAGTGATAGGGGTTGTGGTAGGGGTTGGGGTAGTGGTAGCGATAGGGGTAGTGATAGGGGTTGTGGCAGGGGTTGGGGTAGGCCTGGTCATAGCTGGGGGGAGGGGACAGGGAGTAGCGGATGGGGGTTGTGTCCAGGAAGGAGCAGAAGCTCCAGGTTGTTCTCGTGAAGATGATTGCTTGTTTGCTCTAGTGGGAGCCAGCTGAGAATAATAATATTTATTTATCTTTACAGGAGGAATCCAATGAGCGATGAAGCTCTTTTTCACAGATCTTCAGTAGGATCTCATCTGTCAGAGTGGCTGAACTGGCTCAACAAAATAACAAAAAACCAATAGCGTACAAAGTAAGTACAGCAAGCAAGCAAACATAAATTAGTAGAATTGTTTTTACCAAATATAAGTTACAGCAGAGACAATCAAATAGAAATCAGGGCAAGAAGCAACTGCACGCTTCAGCACGGAAAGGGAGAGAGGACGTCACTCACCTCTGCGGTTTCTCCACGAGAATTCACGAACAGCTTCTCAAGGGTCTCCTGCAGCAGCTCGCGCTCTGCACACGAACGCAACACGCGAGCCAGGCGACGCGCACACACGAGCGACTCCGAGACTCGCCAGGTACAGCGGTGCACTGCTTGATTGTGCAGTTCACGTGCGTGCGAGCGTGTGGGGAGCGGTAGCGTAGCGGTTAGCGTGCTGCGCTACGAACCCGGCAACCCGAGTTCGATTCCCGCTCACTCCCAACACCATCTGAACTTATCTTGGGCTTCCCCTAGATCGACTCAGCCTCAAATGAGTACCTGGTGCGGTGTTAACATCGCCACTGGTGAGACAAATTTTGGCCAGGCATGGTGATGGCCACCCACCCCCTCATGTGCTGTGCCGGCCTTCATAGGTGCCCGCTAACAGCACTTGTCCCAAAAGTAAATTAAGGCTATATGGGGTATCTTTTTCTTTAATTGTATATGAGTGATAGGGAAAGGTAGTGTAGTGGTTAGGACACTGCACTGTGTAGCTGAAATGGATTCCTGCTCACGACCAATAACAGTGGCGAATATTTAAACCATGCTGGGCCTCCCCTAGATCGACTCGGTCTCATATGAGTACGTGATGCAGTGCATAAACATCAGCAGCAGGGAGACAAAGGCAGCCGGGCGTGGTGCTGGCCTTCGTACATGCTCGCTAACAGCACTTGCCCCTACAGTCTGTGAAGGCTATACGGGGGATCTGTGTGTGTGTGTGTACATGTCATTCCGTGTTTGCTATGTGTCAATTGACACTGAGGACACCCGTGTAAATGAGACGTTCCATCTCGAGGCATTTCGCCGGTGAAACACAAAGTAATACAATTTTAATAACAGGCTGTGGTGGTCGCGGTGCGCATATCCCCCAACGTACCAATGAGAGGGTTTCCCCGCAGGTCCACAACTGAGAGGGCCGAGTTGGACTCCAGGAGATGGAGCACGGCGCGCGCTCCCTCCTCACCCACGCCGCACTGCTGCATGTCCACAGCTGCGCGCGCGCGCACACAACGAAAATGATCCCCCTCGGAGGCTTCACGCACTGTTGGGGTGGAGTGCTGTTACTTTGCTGGGAGAAATCCTGCCAAGGATTACGCAGCATTGACCCTTCCCCGCCAGGCAGCGCGCTGAGGGGAGGCTTGCGGACCCCCAGTGTGGTTTCAGAACGGAGCGGTCCTGCGCAGACGCCATATTCTGTCCGCCTGCTACAGCACAGGTGTAGGGAAATTAATCAGGACCTATATCTGTGCTTTATTTACCTGATCATGGCCAGGGCTCTGGGTTATTATTCGTGCTTTCGGAGTCCCTGACCAGAGCTCTGCTCACAAACAGACCTTCATATTGGTGGGCAGGCCCAGGTAAAGTTGCGTGACTGGGTCAGAGCCGTTTCCTGATACCTTGGGATGCGACAGGGATGTCCTCTGGCCCCCACATTATTTTTAAAAAATGTTGACCACGTAGTTCAAGAAGCTTTTCATGGCTGTACCGGAGGAATTTACATCTGGTACAGATACAATGGGAGGCTGATCAATGCCCGGGTGCAATCAAGAGATGGCTCCCTACTGGTCAACAATGTTACGTATGCTGTTGAGCTGGTGATTGCTGCTCACTTCTGAGGAGGTGGGAGTTTCTGCTGCTGAACCTGGAGCGTGCTACTGAGAGGTGGGGCCTTACTATCTTCCCAAAAAAACAAAGTACCTGCCTGGAATTATCATCAAACACTCCACCCCCTCCACTCCCTATGAGTGATGGAGCAGTTGTGGAGAGATTGGAGGGGTTTCCATAGCTGGATAGTGTGCTTATCACCAGTTCCAGTTCGACAGCAGAGTTCTCACTCTGAATGAGTTGAGCGGTATTATCTCTTCATCAGCTGCGTAACGCTGTGCGGAGCTACCTGGCCTGTCGCACCACATGAGGCTTCTGGTCTTTTCAGGCACAATCATGCCCTCCCTTCTTTTTGCTTCCGAAACACTCAGGCTGGCCTACCTACGATCCAGACTGGATTGCGTGAAAGACCTGAACACCGTCCCAACGGTGAGCTCCTCCAGACCACACCGCTCGCGCCACGCGTGCAGCAACGGCGGCGCAGCACGTGCGTTTCACGCTAACCTTTGACCCACAGGTCGTCGGCCAGGGCGAGGGCCAGGGCAGCCGCCCCCCGGTCTCCGACGAGCGGGTTGCGGTTGAGGCTGACGCGGCGCAGCCCGGCCATGCGCTCCAGGTCGGGGCGCCCGTAGCGCAGGGAGCCCGCCCAGGCCTCCCCGTGCCGCGCCCGCGCCTGGTGCTGCGAGCGCACACGGAGCAACGGGCGGGCGTTAAAACGCGAGCGGCCTCGCCGGAGACGCGCGCTGCCAAGAGGAACTGGCGCAGCGAGGCGACACCCGGGGCCCTGCCTCTCTACGACATTCAACACTAACAGTCTGCGGGCAACGACCCTTCTCCCTCGCCCTTCTCTTCTCGCACATCTTCCCCCACCCCTATCACTACCCAAAACCCTTATCGCTACCCGTATCACTACCCCTATCACTACCCTTGACAGCCGAAATGCCCACACCTCTGACAGTGCTGTTTGTTGCTGGCCACATAACGTTTTGGGCCTTCGTGTTTAAACAACACCCACAGCAACACGGGCACCGGCAGGGTGGGCCCCCGCCACCCATGCCCTTTCCGTCCGTGGGCACCCCCCGCCCCCCCCCGCCAAACACGGGGGGGGGGGGTGTCAAGGCCCGAGCCCTTCCGCTGTACCGAGATGACGTCAGACAGCATCGCCGCTCCGCGCCAGCTGAGGCCGCAGCCGCTCACGTCGAGCCGCACCAGCGATGTGCATCCCTTCGCACCGCGGCAGATCGCTGCGGCAGGCAGACACGGTGGCGGGAGGGGGGGAGAGAGCACGGTGCCACAGACACGGTTAGCCGAGCAGACGTGGAAACACCTTTGCCGAGCATCGGACACGGTAGGTTGGAGGAAAGCCGAGATGCAGTGGATTAGGGTTCATTCTCAAGAGGCATGAAGTACGGATGCTCGTGAGCATGCTGTGATGATGCAGTGTGTGTGTATGGTTGTCCGATGAAGAGAGCTGCCCCTGCCACAGGAATGTGAAATGACCACCGCTGGCTCTGCAGGGCTGCAGGCGGTAGATGAGCGCTGCCTCGATGCTCATTGGAGTTGATGCTGTGCATGATGATGCTGTGTGATGACGCTGTGTGTGATGACGCTGTGTGCGATGACGCCGTGTGCGATGACGCTGTACGTGATGACGCTGTGTGCGATGACGCTGTGTGTGATGACGCTGTACGTGATGACGCTGTGTGCGATGACGCTGTACGTGATGACGCTGTGTGCGATGACGCTGTGTGTGATGACGCTGTACGTGATGACGCTGTACGTGATGACGCTGTGTGTGATGACGCTGTGTGCGATGACGCTGTGTGTGATGACGCTGTGTGTGATGACGCTGTACGTGATGACGCTGTGTGTGATGACGCTGTGTGTGATGACGCTGTGTGTGATGACGCTGTACGTGATGACGCTGTGTGTGATGACGCTGTGTGTGATGACGCTGTGTGTGATGACGCTGTGTGTGATGACGCTGTACGTGATGACGCTGTGTGTGATGACGCTGTGTGTGATGACGCTGTACGTGATGACGCTGTGTGTGATGACGCTGTGTGTGATGACGCTGTGTGTGATGACGCTGTGTGTGATGACGCTGTACGTGATGACGCTGTGTGTGATGACGCTGTACGTGATGACGCTGTGTGTGATGACGCTGTACGTGATGACGCTGTGTGTGATGACGCTGTGTGTGATGACGCTGTGTGTGATGACGCTGTGTGTGATGACGCTGTGTGTGATGACGCTGTGTGTGATGACGCTGTGTGTGATGACGCTGTACGTGATGACGCTGTGCGTGATGACGCTGTACGTGATGACGCTGTACGTGATGACGCTGTGTGCGATGACGCTGTGTGTGATGACGCTGTGTGTGATGACGCTGTATGCGATGACGCTGTGTGCGATGACGCTGTACGTGATGACGCTGTGTGTGATGACGCTGTGTGTGATGACGCTGTGTGTGATGACGCTGTGTGTGATGACGCTGTGTGTGATGACGCTGTGTGTGATGACGCTGTGTGTGATGACGCTGTGTGTGATGACGCTGTACGTGATGATGCTGTGTGTGATGACGCTGTGTGTGATGACGCCGTGTGTGATGACGCTGTGTGTGATGACGCCGTGCGTGATGACGCTGTGTGTGATGACGCTGTGTGTGATGATGCTGTGTGTGATGACGCTGTGTGTGATGACGCTGTGTGTGATGACGCTGTGTGTGATGATGCTGTGTGTGATGACGCCGTGTGTGATGACGCTGTGTGTGATGTTGCTGTGTGTGATGACGCTGTGTGTGATGACGCTGTGTGTGATGACGCTGTGTGTGATGACGCTGTGTGTGATGATGCTGTGTGTGATGATGCTGTGTGTGATGACGCCGTGCGTGATGACGCCGTGTGTGATGTTGCTGTGTGTGATGATGCTGTGTGTGATGACGCTGTGTGTGATGACGCTGTGTGTGATGATGCTGTGTGTGATGACGCTGTGTGTGATGACGCTGTGTGTGATGATGCTGTGTGTGATGACGCCGTGCGTGATGACGCCGTGTGTGATGACGCCGTGTGTGATGACGCTGTGTGTGATGACGCTGTGTGTGATGACGCTGTGTGTGATGACGCTGTGTGTGATGGCTCCGTGCGCAATGGACAGCGTCATATTTGTGGAACATTCTGTGAGAGTTAATGCACTTACTCTCCAAACCGCCATCTCCCATGGGGCAGTTTGCCAGGGACAGAGTCTCCAAACACGAACTCTGGGCGATTCCCTGCAGCAGCAACAACAAGGACACGGCCTTTCCGTCACACAGACTCGCTGAGACGCAGCTGTCTCACGCGTACACAAAACAACCCACCACGTACGTCCAACCCATCATGCAGGGTAAGCCACTCGGGGTTTGGGAAGAGAAAGTTGGCAGGCGAGTGCTGTTGACGTGACTGGGCAGGGTGGGGGAGGGCCGCTTGTCGAGACCGGCACGGGAGCGGTCTCCGTGAGTCCCGAAGATCAAGGGGAAGTCCTCACAGCGGACGGGGTGAGACCGAGGCCAAGATCCATGGGTGCCCGCGCGAGTCTACGGTTCTCCGCTCGAGTCTACGGCATCGGCCGCGACAACGTCTCGTTCTTGAACTCACCTTTGCCAAGGCGAGCAGGTTGGATGGCCGCAGGGGCAGGCCCGTCAGCTCTAGGCGAGCGAGGGCCGGGGAGGCGGCCAGGCAGGCCCCGAGGGCCTGGCTCAACCTGGCGGTGACGTCGCGCGAGTGCAGCGGTGGGCCCGCGGAGCCCGCGGGGCCGGCTAGCCGGGAATCCCGCCGGGGCGGCGTCCGTGTGGAGCCTGTGGCGGCGGTGACGACAAACGGTGGCATCGCACCGGGTGTCACGAGCATGCGCTGACGCTCTGGCAATACAGGGTATCTCTGTCTTCATGCGTGTATGCCCGTGTGTGTTTATGAGCGCGTGTGTGGATGCGAGTAATGGAGAACTCAAGGCTGGTCCCAACCATCCCTATGTTCTCACGGAATGTACACACGCTTACGCAACAACGCAAATATCCCCTGTGTAGCTCTCAATGCAACACACAAGGGGTGGCAGCATGGTCGGCCGCATTTGTCTCCCCAATACTGATGTGTACACACTGCCTAAGGTACTCATTTACGAGTCAACCTAGGGGAGGCCCAGGCCTGGTACAGATATTCGTCATTGCATGTTCTCTCTGCAGCAGAACGGGGAGGGGGGTTGTGAATTTTCATCCTCCACACAGAGAGACACCAGAGTCGGGGGCCGAACAAAGGGTGGAGCTAGCGTCACCACTGCCGCCATCCCGTCCACCCACCCGCCACCCCCACGCCGTCCTAGCGACAACGAAAGTGCTACCGCTGCCGCCTATGCGGGGAGCCCACCTGCGTCGGGGCGCCGGCCGCCGCTGCGCACGCACACGAAGCTCAGGTGGCGGTTGACGTGCAGCGCGTTGGCGACGGGCGTCCAGTCGGCGAGCCGCACGCGGTCCCCGTGCAGGTCGAGGCCCCCGCGGGCCAGGTGGGCCGTCACGGCCGGCAGCGGCGCGCAGTCCTGCAGGGCGCAGAGGTGCGCGTAGTACGAGCCCAGGTCCAGCGCCCCGCGGCGCCTAGCCTGCACCGACGCCAGCATGGCGGCAGTGCCGGTGCAGCCGCCAGCCTGGGGTCACCACCTAACCTTTGACCCGCAGGCAAGTTTCTCAGTCGGCGCGAGGTCTCTCAGACGCTTGAGGTTGCAGGTCGATGTTGTTGAACGAGGTGCGAGAACTCAGGAAGAGGCCAGCATAGTCGCATTGGCGACAGCCACCTGGGTCTCCTGAATGGCAAAAGCAAAACCATTTGGGAGTAAGGCGACAAAGCAAATGGAAATTGGAACACAAACAACTGTGTCAACACGAGACAAAAACGAGTGTTATTGCGCACAGACCAACGTTAAATAACAAAAACGCCGCAGTGTAAGTCAGCTCGGGCAGATTGTTATCAGACTGATCTTAGCACAAATTTTTACTTAAAAATTTCGTGACAGCAGGAATTCATATTCTATGGTTCTTTCTGTAGAGTAATTTTACCGAAAGAACCAAAGAATATGGTCTTAGCACAGTCACAAAACCGAGTTACAGAAACATGATACAGCTATTGGCGGGTGACTATTGCACTCGTACGGAAACAGACGGCGATGCGATGAAGGTGATGATGGTGGTGGTGATGGTGGTGGTGGTGTTGGCGCAGTGATGGTGGTGGTGCTGGCGCAGTGATGGTGATGATGGTGATGAAGGTGATGATGGTGATGATGGTGGTGGGTGGTGATGGTGGTGATGGTGATGAACGTGATGATGGTGGTGGTGGTGCTGGCGCAGTGATGGTGATGGTGATGAAGGTGATGATGGTGATGATGGTGATGAAGGTGATGATGAAGGTGATGATGATGATGGTGGTGCTGTCGCAGTGATGGTGATGATGGTGATGATGGTGGTGATGGTGATGAACGTGATGATGGTGGTGGTGGTGCTGGCGCAGTGATGGTGATGCCAACCCGAGGGTGGCCGCGACCTTTCCCGCAGAATGGACGCGGGCACGGGCGCGCTCCACTCACATGTGGCTGTAAGAGTTGGTAGCTTTTCACAGCCAAATGGTAATTGACTTTTAGAGTTCGCAAATAAAATCAAACGCAGGCGTGCTGCTGTAATAAAGCACCACACACAATACAGGTACCAGATTTCAGATGGCAATCCCTTCGGTGTCGCAAAGTGGGTGGGTGACAAGCACAAGGACAAATGTCCCCCGCGTAGCCCACAAAGGCTGTTGGGGCAAGCCCTGTTGGCGAGTACACGCCGGGGTGGCCAGAACCACGTCCAGCAGCCACCTGTCTCCCCAATGCTGTTGGGTTTTCTTAAAGCAAACCGTACTCGGTACTTATTTAAGGCTGAGTAGACAGAGGGGAGGCCCAGGGCCGGTTCAGATACTCGTCATCGATGTTGGTAGTGCGCTAACCACCGCACCGCCGCTCCCCGCACGATCATGCACGCTCACGAGTGTGGGTGTGAGTGTTTTGGTGAAGTGCGTGGGCAAATAAGCGAGTACGTGGGTGAGTGGTTGAGTGAGTGGTTGAGTGAGTGGTTGAGTGAGTGGTTGAGTGAGTAGTTGAGTGAGTGGTTGAGTGAGTGGGTGTGGAGTTAGTGAGTGAATGAGTGAGTGGTTGAGTGAGTGAGCGAATGGGTGTGGAGTTAGTGAATGAAGGAGTGAGTAGTTGAGTGAGTGGGTGAGGAGAGTGTGTGTGTGTGGTTGAGTGAGTGGTTGAGTGAGTGGTTGAGTGAGTGAGTGAGCGAGCGAATGGGTGTGAAGTTAGTGAGTGAATGAGTGGGTGAGGAGAGTGAGTGTGAGTGCGTGAGTGAAGGAGTGTGAGTGAGTGGTTGAGTGAGTGGTTGAGTGAGTGAGTGGTTGAGTGAGTGGTTGAGTGAGTGGTTGAGTGAGTGAGTGGTTGAGTGAGTGGTTGAGTGAGTGGTTGAGTGAGTGGTTGAGTGAGTGAGTGGTTGAGTGAGTGGTTGAGTGAGTGAGTGGTTGAGTGAGCGAATGGGTGTGGAGTTAATGAATGAGTGTGCGAGTGTGTGAGTGGATCGAGGTTGAGTGGGTGGGTGAGGGGATGAGTGAATGTGTCGGTGGGTGAGTTATTGAGTGGATAGGTGAGTGAGCAGGTGAGTGGTTGAGTGAGCGAGTGGGTGAGTGCGTGGGTGAGTAGGTGAAGTGAGTGGCTAGAGGTCGAGTGGGGGGGGTGAGGGGATGAGTAGGTGAGTAGATGAGAGGGTGAGCGAGCGTGGGTGAGTGTTGTTGTGACCTGCAGCCAGCGTCTGGTTGCCCGAGCCCTCGGTACGGGTGGAGGAACAGCAGCCACGGTGGTAGTGGTGGTGGTGGTAGTAGTGGTGGTAGTGGTGGTAGTAGTGGTGGTAGTGGTGGTGGTAATGGTGGTGGTAGTAGTGGTGGTAGTTGTAGTAGTTGTAGTGGTGGTGGTAGTAGTGGTGGTAGCAGAGCGTGAGGCAGTCGCGGCAACTCCGTGCGGAGTCAATCTCCGCGCCAAAGTCCCCGCCAAAGCCGCGTTCTGGCGATCCGGCGATCCAAATTCCGCCGACAGGAATCGCGATTCGATCCCCGCGTCCGCCCCTCCGGACCGCTCCAACGGCCGATCGATCCGCGGAATCTCAGAAAATAAACGAATCGGGCTTCGCGACTGCAAAATTCGGTAAAAAAAAAAATCGCCGCATCGATCTTAAAATACCGTTCGCGATTCGATTCTATCGATTCCTCCGATGCGAGTGGTTCGCCCGGCACAGAATCATCAGCAGCGTCTCCTCGCCACTTGCCCCTCCACACAAAGACAAAGATCCCCGTGTAGCCTGCAACAGACTGCTGGGGCAAGTGCTGTTAGCGAGCAGCACCTATGAAGGCCGGCACGGCACACGAGGGGGTGGGTGGCCAGCACCACGCCGGGCCGCCTTTGTCTCCCCAGTGGCGATGCTTTTTACACACCGTACTCATTTGAGGCCGAGTCGACCTAGGGGGAGGACCCGGACCGGTTCAGATAATCGTCACGGGTGTTGGTGGCCGAGAGCGGGAATGCGAACTCGGGTTGCCGGGTTGGTAGCGCCGCGTAGCGCTCACCACTCCACCACCGCTGCCCCTTCACTAACGAGCAGCATCGTTTAGACAGCTCATCAGCGACACAGCCGGCCTCCCGGGAGTGCACGGAAGCAGCAGCAGCAGCATCGATTGGTTCAACACGAGCAGAAGTCAGGAGTGGCTTCGACATGCAGCGTCTCATCAGCAGTGCCAGGCTTTGCCCGCAAACAATGCCAGCTACCTGCCAGGTGGTTGTCGACAAGGAGTGGAGAGCTCCGTTAGACACACGGGGCCTCGTTCTACGCACAACTGCTGACGGCACACGGAATGTCGAAACCGGTCCAGAGCCCAAATGATGAAACATTGAGCCGTGGACAAAGCAGCCCACTCTCGACACCAGCTGCAGCCTCCCTCGTACCACGTGACTGCTGTGTGGCCACCTCCACTGAATCCCTTCGCTCCGCCCCCTGTGGAAACAGACACTGATCTGTGCAGCTCAACTTCTGCTCGATCCTTCTCCCTCTCATCCCCCGCTCTTCCCTCCCTTCTCATCAGCTCCCTCTCACCATCATCTCCCTCATCATATCCGCATCATCTCCTTCTCACCATCATTATAATCTCCCTCTCATCATCATCATCTCCCTCATCATCATCATCATCTCTCTCTCATCATGATCATCTCCCTGGCTGGGAGATCCAACTCCTGTCGCCGGGATCACGGCGCAGTCCGACAACCGGCTAAAGGCGCAGCCCCCAAAATGCTCGCTCGCGTTCACGTCATGTATGTATCGACCGGCCGGTGGTCCTCCACCGGAGCAAAACCGCAGAGGGAATTTGGCCTCCTCTTTCACGGTGGCCAGGCGCGGTTGAAGAGGCGGGAGGACGCACACTTTACCCCACCACACGCGACCTGCCCAGCGACTGCGGCGAACACACGGACGCAGGGCAGAGGGCGGCGGCGGTGGAGGGCGATTTGAGGAACTTTCCCCGCAGACTCAGCTGCTGCTACTGCCGCTGCCGCGGCGCCGGCAGACGAAGTGGAATCGGCGAACTCGGGATCGCAAGCGCAGTGGAAGTGCCACTGCAGACCGCCGCACCAGCGCTGCGGGAGCTCCGGGGCAATGGGCCGAGTTCATAAAACTGCTGCTGGAAAAGAGCTTCATGGCTCATCGGATTCCTCCTCCGGTCTAAATGCGGATTCTGATTCGACGCGCGATCACGCAGCGACGACCATATTCATGATGATGCATCGCACCACTGCGAGTACGACACGAATGACGATGCACAAAACGCCACGAGAACTTTACGAAATTCTGCTTTTATTAAACCTCAACGGTCGCGAGCCTCTCTTCAGCGGCGGTGACTTTCTACGCGAGCGTCGCGTGCAGTGGACACGCGTCCGCAGAACTCCGTGACAACACGCACACGCACACACTCATTTATGTTTCTCAAATCACACGAAACCGCTTCCCAAGTGGACACACGCACACACACGTCAACGTTAGCGTAGAGCGAACGTCGAAACCGGACCCCGAGTTGCGCTTGCCTGGAAGCCAACGCCGCCGCAATTGGGCGCACCCCAGAAGGAAGGCAGCGTCGCTGGTGGGATGTGTAAAAACGACGCGTCCATTTGTCACCTTTGTTGGCGCTAACCAATGAGCGTTGGCGGCTGCGGTGGCTTCCATGACATTCGCGCAGGCCAGAGAGAGAGCGAGAGATTTTATTCAACGCCACCAAGCAAAAACGTTGCCGCGAGCTCTCTGGTTCCTGGCGCACCGCAGAGGAGACCGCTGGGGGGGGGGTGAGGGGATCGTGAGGGGATCATGAAAGGATCGGGTGAGCGACTTGTAGGGTGGGAACAGATCAGGGCAGCACGGTGTGGTCGCTGTCACCGGGAAGCGGATGAGGTAGAGATGGGTGGGACCACGGTGACATTGAGATCCGCACACTGAGCCGTCGCCTGTTTTGGCCACACTGCAGCAGCAGTACGTCTCACTGTTAAAGATTAACATTTCAATCAGTAAAGTCACGTGGGTATAAGATAAAATAATAAATCACGACGTTTCAGGCGCAACACAAGCGTCCGTCGTCAGGTGGGACAACCACAGCGAGAAACACTTCAGCAGTTGTTTCTCGCTGTCGCGCCCGAAACGTCGTGATTTCATTTATTTTATTTTATACCTACGTGTCTTTACCGAAAGAACCAAAGAGTATGGATCCCTGCAGTCACGAAAACTTCAAATCTAGATTTACATTTCAATCAACCAATGCTTGCTTTAGACCCCGTGGCGGGGGCGAGCGCGGGGGTGACGCTCGCGCCTCACAGCCAGGAGGGGCTGGGTGAGATCCCCAACCCGGGCGCCTCTCTGCGTCTCTCGCTCCCCAGCCCCCTGGTCTGCGTGGGTTCCCTCCGGGATCTCCCCATGCTGACAAATCGCCTGCAAGTTACTCGACTGGGTTCACGCACGGCAGCAAGCGGTAGCATCGTCCCCGACTGCGAACACCTGGCAGGACCCTCCTGAAAAGTAGTCTTGAGACTCGGTGAGGATCTCCTGGATGATGCAATTGTAGCAATAATCATAATACATGGAGCTGGTAAAAAAAAAAGTGCAGTGTCAATATTCAAATATTAAGAGGCCACGTAATTGTCGACTATCTGTGAGCATAGGCCGGGGATGACGTCCAAACGCGAATCTATACAACGACGGCAGATCAGCAATTCGGGGCATATGAGGTTCGGATGAGGATTTGCATGTTTTATTTGTATAATCATATGATCTTACTTTGTATTTATAGAGCGCCTTAGCTCAAGGTGCCCGATGACATGGTTCTACAAGCGGTAACAAGGGCAGTGGGCAAGGGCCGAGGAAGCAGTGACCGTAACAAGAGGAGGGCACGTGGGGTCACGGAAGGGCTGTAGGGGGGGTCGGAGGGGCGAGGAGAGTGAAGGGAATGGCCAATATAGAAGAGGTGAGGCTTTAAGAGATGAACGGAAGGGGGTTAAAGAGGGAGACTGCTTCATGTTCCGTTTGTTTACCCAGGACAGCCTCACCGAGTCTCGTGACCGTTTTGCAGGAGGGTCCTGCCAAGTTTCCACCACAGCTCGTGACGATGGGCCACGCGTGTAATTGCAAGCGGGCACATTTGCGGTGTCGCGTTTTCAAATTGGCACCGCGACGCCGGCACGGCCTAACTCCCGCTGATGGCGTCACGGCATCCCTAACGAGCAGCGCAGGGCGGGCGGGCGGGCGGGGTGGCGCAACAT
The DNA here is from genome assembly GCF_964198595.1 of Lampetra fluviatilis. NCBI lineage: Eukaryota > Metazoa > Chordata > Hyperoartia > Petromyzontiformes > Petromyzontidae > Lampetra > Lampetra fluviatilis. Next base: position 420,367 of record NC_136313.1, on the reverse strand, counting down.
CTTTGGTCGTTAGTGGCGCCGGCTTGAAATCCTCGTCACCTCACAGCAGCGTGCCTCAACATCCCATCTCGAGCGTTCCGATTGCCCTGCCGCGGCCTAGCCAAGAGGATCCCCCCCAGCGGCAGCTGTCCCCGTCTGCTACGGCGGTTCGCTCAGAGGTCAACTTGCTCGATACATCGCATCCGGTGACGGACAGACCACGGCCGACGACGACGACGATGACGACGCTCGCTAGAGCTGCTTGCTCTCGATGCACGAGGGGACGTCGCTGTAGCCGCTGTCCAGCGAGCTGGCCGCGGGGTCCGGGAGGTGCGACGAGTCCAGGGGATCTGCGCCGTCCGCCGGGGCGGGCGTTTTCGCCGGCCCCTTGTACACCAGGAAGGCCACCAGGAAGAAGACGATGGTCACCACCTTGCAGCACGCGCCTGCGGGACACGCGCACGCGGGACACGCGCACGCGGGACACGCGCACGTGGGACACGCGCACGCGGGACACGCGCACTTGGGACACGCGCACGCGGGACACGCGCACGTGGGACACGCGCACGCGGGACACGCGCACGCGGGACACGCGCACGTGGGACACGCGCACGCGGGACACGCGCACGTGGGACACGCGCACGCCCGGGGAGGGAAAGGTCGCGCGTCAACACGTCAGGGGTAACGCCGCCGCTCGGCGTGACGTTCCCCACGTCCCGGACAACGTTCCCAACGACATTCCCGATGATCCCGACGACGTTCCCCACGTCCCACGCGCTGCAAGGAGCTTCTCCAGGGAGCGAACTGCGCGCGGAGCGGAGCATGGGACGTTGCGCCGAGCAAGGCGCGACGCAATCCGAAGACTCAAGAGTCGGTGCTCCGCAGTGAAAGCCTCGAAGGTTGGTGGATCACGCAGAGATGTTGTTAAACTCCATTCCCGTGGGCGTCGAGGAACCGTGCGTACGTGTGTTGAACTTCTTTCGCACCGTACGTAGCCAACCGTGTTAATTGGTACAGCAATGTTTGGTCTATGGGATAGAGTGTTTCCCCCTTACACGTGTGCATTTCGCCCCACGTGTAAACACTCATTAATTGGCCAATAACACCTTCATATATAGAGGACCGCAGACCTTTGGGGGGGGGGGAATTTGGTGCCTGCTGCTGCTGCTGGTGCTGCCTTCCCGCTCGTGACTGCGGTTGCCGCTCGCACCTCGGGGACGTCGGGTGAGGACTGCCGCAGCGTTGCGAGCTGACGACAATATTCATTCTTTGTTGCCGAGTCTCAAAACGCACTTTCAGGTTTTCGCAGAAGGGCTGAAGTTGCTGCCATGGAGCGCGTGCGTGGTGCTGGCCACCCACCCCCTCGCGTGCCACAGAGCCGGCCTTCATAGGTGCTGCTCGCAAACAGCACTTGCCCCAACAGTCTGTTAAGGCTATACTACTGGGGGATCTTTGTCTTTTGTCTGCGTGCACAATTACCTGTTTGCTCTGTGTCACTTGACACCAGGACAGCCTTGCACACGAGACGTTCCATCTAAAGGAACTATTCATGTTAAATATTTTAACTTATCAACTAAATAAAAATACCAGAATCCCTCTCCATTGCTTGTGTGTGCGTCCAAATCTTTACCTTTCAATTCCACCTCAACACCAAACCCCCGTGAGCATTCCTCTTCCCGCACCGCGGCACTCACGCCCAACACTCGCCCCTGACACCGAATCGCCAGCCCAACGCTAATGATGCATCGAACACAGTCTGTTGGGGAGTCTTTATCTCATCCCAACTGTGTGATGTGCGGGGAATGTTTCAGCATTGGGGATGTTTTGGCCCAAATCCCGGTCACACCGCGTGGGTGGGTTGCCAGCTCTGTCCGGAACCTGGCGACGCGGAACCGCCACCATGTGGCAAAGCCCAGCGCTCCGCCAGCGCTAGCCGTGTGCCTGCGGCACATCCCCGGCAATCATGTACGGCATGTTTAGACTTCTTTCGCGCCGTACGTAGCCAACCGCGCTAAACGGAGGTGCGGGGGAAGGACAACAAACTAAGCACAAAAATCTGTTGTAAAGAAAATTAGTTTTCAATCGAAACTTAAAAGTGCGTAGCTCCAGTGGCTTCCTAACATCGGAAGGATGAGCGTTCCAGAAGGCCGCAGAAGCACATCTGAAAGCGCCACGCGATGCTTTGACCGTCTTTGGAGTTACGCTTCGACGTCACGGCGTCAGATGTAATACTTCCGGTTTAGTTTGAAGGCGTCGGGGGGGGGGGGGGGGGGGGAAGGGGTGTCCACGTGGCGCGGTTTGCCCCGGGCCCCGAGGCCGTCCACGGCGTGGGGTGTGGGGCCTCCACGCGACGACGTACCGATGGCGAGCAGCAGCAGCGACATGGTGGGGTTGTCGTACGTCCAGCACGCGCCGCGCTCCCCGCACGGCTTCTCGCTCCACAGGATGCACGTCTTGTCGATGATCACTCCGAAGAGGATCGGCCCGGGGATGGTGCCTTCGACGGGCGCAACAAACGAAGAGAATGCACATTCGCGATGATAATCGTCAATGTGATGGTGATCCGTCATTCATTTCTCTTGGGTCGGATCGTCACATTTAGGTCGTTTAACTCTAACCCTCCGCCACTTGCCAGTGACAATCAAATAAAGTCGTCACGTGATGGGCAAATATGCAAATTGATTTATCAGCAAAAGTCGAGGAAGAGGAGGGATATTGATAACCAAAGCAGCATTTCGACTGTTTAGTCCGACGTTTCGCCAGAGTGTGAATGCTCCTTCCTAATCCGAGTGCTTAAGTAGGCGCCATGACGTCATCGGCACGGCGTCACCGTGCCACAGCACGCGAACCTAGCCTGCCAATCACACAGCCAGACAGCCAGCAATCGACTGTCAGTATTAAACCGAATTACGTGAAGGTAACGGGCTGAGTCAACCCCCCCCCCCCCCGCCAACCAGGATGAGAACTCGCAACCTTCCTATTGCGAGCCGCTGGTTCTACCGCCACCATGTCGGTTACAACTCTGACGGTGCTGTTTGTTGCTGGCCGCTTGGGGTTTTGGGCCTTTGGGCGACTCTGGCTCACTAACCGCGCCGAAACAAGAAACCGCGGCGGTGGTGGCGGCGGTGCCGGTGGTGGCGGTAGTGGAGGCGGGGTGGGGGCGGTGGTGCCGGTGGGGGCGGCGGTGTGGGTCGCGACCCCGTGAGACCCCGTGAGGAGGGGAGGGGCGGAGGGCAACATTACCCAGCGCGCGGATGAAGAGCCACTGCACGCCCAGAGCAAACGAGCGCTGGCTCGCCGGGACACACCTGCGCCACACAAAGACAAAGATCCCCCGTGTAGCCTTAACAGACTGTAGGGGCAAGTGCTGTTAGCGAGCACCTCTGAAGGCCGGCACGGCACACGAGGGGGTGGGTGGCCA
>NC_136313.1:314467-414467 GCF_964198595.1 Lampetra fluviatilis | reverse complement strand
CAACATCACCATCAACATCACCATCAACATCCCCATCAACATCACCATCAACATCACCATCAACATCACCATCAACATCACCATCAACATCCCCATCAACATCACCATCAACATCACCATCAACATCCCCATCAACATCACCATCAACATCCCCATCAACATCACCATCAACATCACCATCAACATCACCATCAACATCACCATCAACATCACCATCAACATCACCATCCACATCACCATCAACATCACCATCAACATCACCATCAACATCCCCATCCACATCCCCATCCACATCACCATCAACATCACCATCAACATCACCATCAACATCCCCATCAACATCACCATCAACATCACCATCAACATCACCATCAACATCACCATCAACATCACCATCAACATCCCCATCAACATCACCATCAACATCACCATCAACATCACCATCAACATCACCATCAACATCACCATCAACATCACCATCCACATCACCATCAACATCACCATCAACATCACCATCAACATCCCCATCCACATCACCATCAACATCACCATCAACATCACCATCAACATCCCCATCAACATCACCATCAACATCACCATCAACATCACCATCAACATCACCATCAACATCCCCATCAACATCACCATCAACATCACCATCAACATCCCCATCAACATCACCATCAACATCCCCATCAACATCACCATCAACATCCCCATCAACATCACCATCAACATCACCATCAACATCACCATCAACATCACCATCAACATCACCATCAACATCACCATCCACATCACCATCAACATCACCATCAACATCACCATCAACATCCCCATCCACATCACCATCAACATCACCATCAACATCACCATCAACATCCCCATCAACATCACCATCAACATCACCATCAACATCACCATCAACATCACCATCAACATCACCATCAACATCCCCATCAACATCACCATCAACATCACCATCAACATCACCATCAACATCACCATCAACATCACCATCAACATCACCATCCACATCACCATCAACATCACCATCAACATCACCATCAACATCCCCATCCACATCACCATCAACATCACCATCAACATCACCATCAACATCCCCATCAACATCACCATCAACATCACCATCAACATCACCATCAACATCACCATCAACATCCCCATCAACATCACCATCAACATCACCATCAACATCCCCATCAACATCACCATCAACATCCCCATCAACATCACCATCAACATCCCCATCAACATCACCATCAACATCACCATCAACATCACCATCAACATCACCATCAACATCACCATCAACATCACCATCCACATCACCATCAACATCACCATCAACATCACCATCAACATCCCCATCCACATCACCATCAACATCACCATCAACATCACCATCAACATCCCCATCAACATCACCATCAACATCACCATCAACATCACCATCAACATCACCATCAACATCACCATCAACATCCCCATCAACATCACCATCAACATCACCATCAACATCACCATCAACATCACCATCCACATCACCATCAACATCACCATCAACATCACCATCAACATCCCCATCCACATCACCATCAACATCACCATCAACATCACCATCAACATCCCCATCAACATCACCATCAACATCACCATCAACATCACCATCAACATCACCATCAACATCACCATCAACATCACCATCAACATCACCATCATTAGCAGCAGCACGGCCGGCGACGTTGCAGTGGTGACGTCACCGTCACTTAGTGGTCAATGGCAGGTGTTGGTGTTGATATTGGAGTGTGTGAGTGAGAGAGTGTGTGTGTAAGTGAGGGTGTGCGTGAGTGAGAGAGCGTGTGAGTGAGAGGGTGTGTGTGTGAGAGAGTGTGTGTGTGAGAGAGAGTGTGTGTGAGTTAGAGAGCGTGTGGATGAGAGGGTGTGTGTGTGAGTGAGAGTGTGTGTGTGAGTGAGAGTGTGTGTGAGAGTGTGTGTGAGTGAGAGAGCGTGTGGATGAGAGGGTGTGTGTGTGAGTGAGAGTGTGTGTGAGAGAGTGTGTGTGTTAGAGAGAGAGTGTGTGTGAGAGAGTGTGCGTGAGTGAAAGTGTGTGTGAGAGAGAGTGTGTGTGAGTGAGAGAGCGTGTGGATGAGAGGGTGTGTGAGAGAGTGTGTGTGTTTGAGTGAGAGCGTGGACCCCCCTAGTGGAGCATCTTCGCCGGTTGGAAACATTTAGGCTGGCCTGCCTACGATCCATCCTGGGTTTAACCAGGATGGATTGTGTGAGGAGCTCACAAGTCCTTGAAAGATCTGGGCAAAGTCCCATCAGTGAGCTCCTCCGGCAGGCAAGGCTGCGTTGGCTGGGTCATGTAGCCCGCATGCCCAGCCACCGCATGCCTAAACAGCTTTTGTTCGGCCGGATCGAGGGGGCTAAACGGGCGCGGCACGGGCTAGAGAAGAGATGGAGTGATGTGGTACAGGAGGACGTGGAGCTGAGTGGACTTGCCGATGACTGGTACCAGCGGTGTCAAGATCGGCCTCAGTGGAGGAGGCTCGTGAAGGACGCTACTGGGCAGTTGGAGGCAGTCGCCCTCCAACAACAACGGAGGGCGGAGGAGCGACGCTCACAACAACGAGCGGAGCGCCGGGTGGCTAAAGCACAGCAAGTTGGCACAGTAGGGGGCACAGGTGGTGCATCAGCCAGTCATCTCGGTCATCTCAGTCAGTCGACCCGTGGCACCTGGGTCTGCCCCGTGACCTCCTGCCAGCGGGCGTTCGACACTTCACGTGGCCTCAGGGTGCACATGGCCTGGCACAAGCGTCGTGGTGACGTCACCGCCACTTAGTGGCGAATGGCGGTTGTTGTGTGTGTGAGAGAGTGCGATCCAGGGATGGCTCCCTATTGGTCAACCACGTTATGTATGCCGATGATTTGGTAATAGCTGCTCATTCAGAAGAGGAGTTGGAGACGCTGCTGCTGAGGCTGGAGTGTGCCACTAAGAGGTGGGGCCTTACCATCAGCCCCACCAAAACTAAGCACCTGCCTGGGTATTTTGTACCATCGGGCACTCCGCCCCCACAACTCCCAATCGGTGATGGGGCAGTTGTGGAGAGAGTAGAGAGTTTCCCATACCTGGGCAGTGTGCTCATGACCAGCTCCAGTTTATCAGCAGAGGTCTCACTCCGAATCAGTCGAGCGGCAATATCTTTTCATCGGTTGCGTAACGCTGTGTGGAAGCTACCTGGTCTGTCGCTCCGCACGAAGCTTCAGGTCTTCTCGGCCACGGTCATTCCCTCCCTTCTCTACGCTTGCGAAACGTGGACCCCCCTAGTGGAGCATCTTCGCCGGTTGGAAACATTTAGGCTGGCCTGCCTACGATCCATCCTGGGTTTGACCAGGCTGGATTGTGTGAGGAGCTCACAAGTCCTTGAAAGATCTGGGCAAAGTCCCATCAGTGAGCTCCTCCGGCAGGCAAGGCTGCGTTGGCTGGGTCATGTAGCCCGCATGCCCAGCCACCGCATGCCTAAACAGCTTTTGTTCGGCCGGATCGAGGGGGCTAAACGGGCGCGGCACGGGCTAGAGAAGAGATGGAGTGATGTGGTACAGGAGGACGTGGAGCTGAGTGGACTTGCCGATGACTGGTACCAGCGGTGTCAAGATCGGCCTCAGTGGAGGAGGCTCGTGAAGGACGCTACTGGGCAGTTGGAGGCAGTCGCCCTCCAACAACAACGGAGGGCGGAGGAGCGACGCTCACAACAACGAGCGGAGCGCCGGGTGGCTAAAGCACAGCAAGTTGGCACAGTAGGGGGCACAGGTGGTGCATCAGCCAGTCATCTCGGTCATCTCGGTCAGTCGACCCGTGGCACCTGGGTCTGCCCCGTGACCTCCTGCCAGCGGGCGTTCGACACTTCACGTGGCCTCAAGGTGCACATGGCCTGGCACAAGCGTCGTGGTGACGTCACCGCCACTTAGTGGCGAATGGCGGTTGTTGTTGTTGTGTGAGAGAGTGTGTGTGTGTGAGAGAGAGTGTGTGTGTGAGTGAGAGTGTGTGTGAGAGAGTGTGTGTGTGAGTGAGAGTGTGTGTGAGAGCGTGTGTGTGAGAGTGAGAGTGTGTGTGAGAGAGCGTGTGTGTGAGTGTGTGTGAGTGAGAGTGTGTGTGAGAGAGAGCGTGTGTGTGAGTGAGAGTGTGTGTGAGTGTGTGTGTGAGTGAGAGCGTGTGGATGAGACAGTGCGTGTGAGTGTGGGGAGCGGTAGTGTAGTGGTTAGCGCTACGCTGCGCTACGAACCCAGCGACCGATTTCAATTCCCGCTCACGGCAAACACCAGAGACATTTATCTGAACCGGTCATGAACCTCCCCTAGGTAGACTCAGCGGCAAATTATTACCGAGTGCGGTGTGCAAGCATTGCCAATAGGGAGACAAAGGCGGCCGGGCGTGGTCCTGGCCACCCACCCCCTCGTGTGCCGTTCCGGCCTTCATAGGTGCTCGCTCACAGCACTTGCCCCAACAGTCTGCTGAGGCTATACGGGGGATCTTTGTCTTTGTGCGAGTGAGTGTGTGGGTGAGAACGTGTTCTCTCTTCCCTGTTCCGTACGGGTCTCCTCCGAGTTCTCCGGCTTCCCCCCAAGGCTAAAACAAAGCCCCGTGCAACGTCACCGGTATTGGCCAAACACGACACCGCCGCCGGCGTAGTGTGGCGAGTCCGGGGAGGGCGCTCCGTGCCTTGAGCGAGAGCACAGTTACACGTCTGCGATTTGACGACCGAGCTACAGTCGGAGAGTTCGTGTATCTTACAACGCTCGAGTCGGTGTGCGTGTGCGGTATTCGCGTGGCCGTGTTTTACGCGCTCGCAGCCTCTGCAGTTGTTCCACAGTCAAGGTGGGGGGGGGGGGGGGCGCGTCGCCGCTCTCTCGTGCTTTCCCAATTGAGTGACCGGCGCCGTAACTTTTCAGAAATTTGGCGAAACTTTCTCCCGTGATGCCCGGCGCTCAACGGCCGATGCGTCTCGGATCGACGTCGCGGGAAACTTTGACGTCCACGGTGATCGAAGGGGACGGCGCGTAGTTTCCCGCTTCACGGTGAACGCACCGCCGCAGTTAATAACCGGGGCTTTCCTGTCGGATTCGAACCGCGGACACCTGCAGAAAGTGGCGGAAGCGCTTCCGTTGGGCCCTGTGCAGGTTGCGCTTGAATTTCGTAATTCCTCTGGCTGCAAACAGGCATCGAGATGGGGGATTAACCTCAACCGAGTCCGCGACCCCGAAATCCTTTCAGGGCCCGGCACATCGCATCCAGTTCCCTCTCGTCGTAGGCCGCGGCAGGCGACGCGGCGACCGGCGAGTGAGAACCGGCACGCCGGGCGCAGTGGCGTGCCGGGGCGGAATGCGCCGGGTGCGCCGAGCACCTGTGGGATGCTGGTGGTGCAGCCCGCGTAGCAGGCGGAGAAGAACTGCACTCCGTCGTCGGTGCAGACCGGCGCGAAGAGCGAACGCTCGCAGCCGCAGGGCGCGTTGCACTCGGCCTCCAGCATCAGCAGCGCCTCGCCAGACCTGGGGCACACCGCCGCCGCCGCTCGGTCTCTCGCTCAGTCGCTCGCTCGGTCTCTCGCTCAGTCGCTCGGTCGCTCGCTCAGGTCATTGGGGCAGCAGGACCCATGTGTGCGTGCGTACCCGCGCGTGCGTACCCGCGCGTGCGTGCGTACCCGCGCGTGCGTGCGTACCCGCGCGTGTGTGCGTACCCGCGCGTGCGTGTGTACCTGTTGTAGGGCTGCGTGACCCCGGCGAAGGGCGCGTTCTCGCAGCTCGCGAAGTAGAAGACGGCGCAGAGCGCCAGCGAAGCCAACGAGGAGCCGGACGCCAGCAGCAGCGTCCGGCGGCACGACAGGTGCAGCTTGCTGACCAGGAGGCCCCCCAGGACCTGACCCACCACCGCCCCCGGTATGCTCACCAAGCCTAGCGGGGGGCGGGCACGGGGGGGGGGGGCACGGCGGGGGCACGGCGCACCGTTATGTCCACTGCGCCACCCAGGAGAGCTTCACGGAGTCTCAGACGCAGTAGGGGGCGATGCTGCTGCTGCTGCTGTGCGATCGCGATGGAGTAATTTGCAGGTCATTTTAGAGCATTGGGATGTGTGGGCGGTGACATTGCGGGTGTGAGTTTAGCTACGGGAAGAAACAGGGAAGAGCCAACAAACTCTGCACGGAACAAACTCTACAGGGAACAAACTCGACGATGAAGACGATGATGATGACGATGACGACAATGATGATGATGATGACGATGATGACGACGATGATGACGACGATGATGACGATGAAGACAATGACGACGATGACGACAACAATGATGATGATGATGACGACGATGCTATAAAAATGGCAGAGCGCTACCTCCAAGCAGCGCTGCGAAGGAGGACGTCTGGCCGAACTGGTTCTCGATGAACTTGGGCATGAAGGTGATGAACCCAGCGACCACGAGGCCCTCGGTGGAGCCGGCCACCGTCACGCACATGAACACCGCGTTCTTCACCAGCAGCTGGCACGCACACACATGAACACACACATAAACATACACACACACACACACACGAGCACACACATGAACACACACACACATGAACACCGCAAGAGAGAGGGGAGGAAGGGAAGGGATGATCGGGGGGAAGAAGAGGTAGGAAGGGATGAGAGAGGAAGGAGAGGGAGGAAGGGAGGGAGGGAGGAGAGGGGAGGGAGGGAGGGCGGGTGAGGGAGGCACCTTGAAGGCGGTGGGGAAGTCGCGCCAGCCGGAGCCGAAGCCGGCGCGTGCCGTCACCTCCTCGCTGCCGTCCTGGTGCGCCTGGGAGACATAGCGCGCACGCAGCCTCGCCGAGCCTGGGGGCACCAACACACACACGCACACACACACGCGCGCACACACGCACAGACGCGCACACACGCACAGACACACACACACGCACATACGCACACAGACACACACACACGCGCACACACGCACACACGCATGCACACAGACACACGCATGCACATAAAAACAAAGTCCAAATAGAAGGTTGGAGTGAGTGCCGTTAGCAAGCACCCACGAAGGCCGGCACGGCGCGCACTCACCCACGCTCACCCACGCTCACCCACACTCACCCACTCGCTCATTCATCTACCAACCCTGTCATCCACTCGCTCACTCCTTTACCGCTACTCCCGTGGTCACTGTTCCTGTGAAATCCACTCGTTCATTTCTTCTCCAGACACTGACTGTGTCGTCTCATCCACCACAACCAGCACCACCACCACCACCGCACTTTGTTCAACCACCACCACACTGCAGGTCTCATCAATAACAACACTCACCCTCCTACTCTCTCATCCACTTGCTCACTCATTCGCTCCCTCAATCATTCACTCACTAAGTTACAACCTCACTCATCCACTCGCTGCAGGTCACAACGGCACTCTCACTCACCCCCACTCACCGATTCGCCCTCTCACTCACAGAACACGCACACCCGCGGACGTGCGTCTCCACACAAGCGTTGGTCACGTGGTCACGTGGTCACGCGGGGAGCGGTGGCGATCCGAGTTCGATCCCTGCTCAGCCGATGACGGTGACGAATATCTGAACCGGCCTCGGGACATCCCCCAAGGCGGACCGAGCCTCCTACGTGTGCCGGGTGCGGCGTGTAAACGTCGGCACCGGGGAGACAAAGGCGCCGTCGCCGACCACCCGCCCCCCCGCTCGGGCGCAGCGCCCGCCGTCGTAGGCGTGCGCTCGCCCCGCGGGTGTGAGCCGGCGGCACGGGGGAGCTCTGCGCGCTCGTGCGCTCGCCCCGCGGGTGCACGGGGGAGCTCTGCGCGCTCGAGACCTGGCAGGGAGCGCGGGAACGCGAAGAGCGGCACGGCGATGGCCCAGGAGAGGAGGCACGCGGCGATGAAGCCGACCCACCAGGCGCCAAGCCAGCGCGAGTCGCTGGGGCTCAGCGGGACGCTGCCGACGCGGGCACGCACGGGGAGACGCACGGAGACACGCACAGACACAGAGACGCACGGAGACACGCACAGAGACAGAGACGCACGGAGACACACACAGACACAGAGACGCACGGAGACACACAGACACAGAGACGCACGGAGACACACAGACACAGAGATGCACGGAGACACACACAGACACAGAGACACAACGGGATACACACATGAGGAGATACAGAGACACACAGAGACACACACACTTTTCAGCACTGGAATGTTTGTTTGGCCAATACCGGTTACACAGAGTGTGTGTGTGTGTACACGTGTGTGTGTCTCCTGTGTGTGTGTCTCCTGTGTGTGTGTCTGTGTGTGTCAGTGTGTCTGTATTGAGCTATGGTGGGGAGCGTGTAGCGGTTAGCGCTACGCTGCGCTACGAACCTGGCGAGCCGGGTTCGATTCCCACTCACGGTCAACACCAGTGACGATTATCTGAACCGGTCCTGGGCCTCCCATAGGTCGACTCAGCCTCAAATGAGTACCGTGTGCGATGTGTAAATATCGCCACTAGGGAGACAAAGACGGTATGGGCGTGGTGCTGGCCACCCACCCCCTCGTGTGCCGTGCCGGCCTTTATAGGTGCTCGCTAACAGCACTTGCCCCTACAGTCTGTTAAGGCTACACGGGGGGATCTTTGTCCTAGCTATGCCAGGGGAGAACTGGAGAACCCGGAGGAAACCCATGCAGAACAAAGGGAGAGAGACCTCCACACGCGCACTCTCACTCACTCGCTCCCACTCACACTCACTCGCTCGCTCACTCACTCACTCACTCCCACTCACATTCACTCCCTACAGAACAGGTTTCAAGAGCACACAAACTCCACACAGAGAGGCACCCGGGTCTGGATTCGAACCCGGGCGCTCGGTGCTGCGAGGCCACGGGACGCACTTGCCGCTCCTGTCCACGTCAATGTAGATGTTGAGCAGCTGCCCTCCGGCGACGTAGCCGATGGCCGGACCCAGCGCGGACATCCCGAAGGCGATGCCTGCAGCACAGAGACAAAGCGAGAGACCGCGGCCCCTGTAGCCGTCGCCACACTCGAGGGGCAAGTGCTGCTAACGATGCTGTTGAGTTGCAACAGGAGCCATGTGCGAGCAGCTGTAGCAGCAGCAGCAGCAACACGGGCAGCAGCTGTAGCAGCAGAGGCAGCAGCAGCAGCAGCAACACGGGCAGCAGCAGCAGCAGCAGCTGTAGCAGCAGGGGCAGCAGGTGTGGTGATAGTCACCGATGTAGAGCGAGGACTGGGCCTGCGTGACGCTCTCGTCCATGAAGGCGGTGCCGAGCGTGTAGAGCGGCGTGCAGCCGGCGCCGTGCAGCAGCTGTCCCAGCACGAACACGAAGAGGTACGCCGAGAGCGAGGGGGCGGCCGCATCGCCGCCCCCCCCGGGCGGGGGGCACGACGAGGAGTTGCGCGTCGCTGAGCACGTCTCTGGGGACGCGGAGTGGAGCCGCCGTGAGTCGGCAGCGGCGGCGTCATCATCATTGTCGTCGTCATCATCGTCATTATCATCATCGCCATCATCATCGTAGTCGTCATCATCGTCATTATCATCGTTGTCATCGTCATTATCATCGTCATCATCGTCGTCGCTATGGTCATCATTATCGTCATCATCATAGTCGACATTATTATCATCATCATCATCGTTGTCATCAACGTTGTCATCGTCGTCATCATGATCATCATCGTCATCGCCATCATCATCGTAGTCATCATGATCGTCATTATCATCGTCGTCATCATCGTCGTCATCGTCGTCGTCATCGTCGTCGTCATCGTCGTCGTCATCGTCGTCGTCATCATCATCGTCGTCACCGTCACAATCATTGTCATTATCATCATCATCCGCCATCATCATCCGGCCGACCCCTCAGAGACACGAATCCGAGAAGCGCCGCTCCTGGGGAGACCCCCCAGCGGCAGGCGCCTCCCCCCGCCCCCACGAGCGACCCACCGAGCCGTTCGTCGCTGAGCCGGTAGGGCCCGGCCGTGAAGTGCGGCAGCGCGAACACGAGCGATCCGGCGCCCATGACGACGGCGCCCAGCGCCAGCCAGCGCGGCTTGTGCCCGCGGCCGCCCAGGAAGGTGACGGGCAGCGTGCAGACGCAGAAGGCGATGTCGTAGCCCGCGGACACGAGCCCCGTGAGCGAGCTGCGCAGGTCGAAGCGCTGCTCGATGGTCGTGATGCTCACGTTCACCAGCCCGTTCACCGCCGCGCCTGCACGCGGCACCGGCACGGCGGGAATTCCCCGTCGCTGTGCCCTTCCCATCCCTCTCTCTCGCTCTGCTGAATCCCTCCCTCCCTCTCGCTCTGCTGAATCCCTCCCTCTCTCTCGCTCTGCTGAATCCCTCCCTCCCTCTCGCTCTGCTGAATCCCTCCCTCCCTCTCGCTCTGCTGAATCCCTCCCTCCCTCTCGCTCTGCTGAATCCCTCCTTCCCTCTCGCTCTGCTGAATCCCTCCCTCCATCTCGCTCTGCTGAATCCCTCCCTCCCTCTCGCTCTGCTGAATCCCTCCCTCCCTCTCGCTCTGCTGAATCCCTCCCTCCCTCTCGCTCTGCTGAATCCCTCCCTCCCTCTCGCTCTGCTGAATCCCTCCCTCCCTCTCGCTCTGCTGAATCCCTCCCTCCCTCTCGCTCTGCTGAATCCCTCCCTCCCTCTCGCTCTGCTGAATCCCTCCCTCCCTCTCGCTCTGCTGAATCCCTCCCTCCCTCTCGCTCTGCTGAATCCCTCCCTCCCTCTCGCTCTGCTGAATCCCTCCCTCCCTCTCGCTCTGCTGAATCCCTCCCTCCCTCTCGCTCTGCTGAATCCCTCCCTCCCTCTCGCTCTGCTGAATCCCTCCCTCCCTCTCGCTCTGCTGAATCCCTCCCTCCCTCTCGCTCTGCTGAATCCCTCCCTCCCTCTCGCTCTGCTGAATCCCTCCCTCCCTCTCGCTCTGCTGAATCCCTCCCTCTCTCTCGCTCTGCTGAATCCCTCCCTCTCTCTCACTCTGCTGAATCCCTCCCTCTCTCTCTCGTCGTAGCAGCAGCAGCATGAGACCTCGACATTGGCATCGAGATCCTGGGCCACATGGCTGCTACTATCACGTGCAAGAATAGCATAGGGGGATACTGCCCATGCCATCCACTCGCACGCAGAGACAAAGTTCCCCCGTATAGTCTCAACAGACTATTGGGGCAAGTGCTGTTAGCGAGAACCTATGAAGGCCGGCACAGCACACGAGGGGGTGGAGGGCCAACACCACCAGGACCGGTTCAGATAATCGCCACTGGTGTTGGCCGTGAGCGAGAATCGAACCCATGTCGCCGAGTTCGTAGCGCAGCGTAGCGCTAACCGCTACACTACCGCTCCACACAGACACACACGGATACACACACACAGATACACAAATAGATAAACAGACACACACACACACAAACAGATACACAGACATATAAACAGATACACAGACACACACACAGATACACAGATACACAAAGACAAAGATGCACACACGCACATATACACAGAACCACACACAGATAGACACACACACAGACACACAGTTACTCACACAGAGACACACACCACCACACACAGACACAGAAAGAGGGGGGGGGGGGCCCGCCCCCACCCTCTCGCAGCACTCACCCTGCAAGGCGCACATGAGTCCGAAGAACAGCAGGTAGCCCTTGGGGTTGTTGCAGACCTGCAGGCAAGAGGGCCTCACACGCCACCACCCACACGGACCCTCGCCAGCCTCCTCCTCCTCCTCCTCCCGCTCCTCCTTCCTCCTCCTCCTCCCGGCTTCGTCGCCTTCCGGGCCGGCGTGGCCGCTTCTCCCCTCGGCCGGTGCAGGCTC
This sequence comes from Lampetra fluviatilis, assembly GCF_964198595.1. NCBI lineage: Eukaryota > Metazoa > Chordata > Hyperoartia > Petromyzontiformes > Petromyzontidae > Lampetra > Lampetra fluviatilis. The sequence goes on along the minus strand of NC_136313.1, from coordinate 402,586 downwards.
CTCGGCGGCACGACGACCCCCATCATCCTCCTCCTCCTCCTCCTGCTGCTCGTAGGCCGGGTTCGGGACGCCCCCGAGAGCCATGGGGAAGAGCCGGCAAACCGGGGCCTGCCGGGCACACGCCCAGACAGAGACCCCCCACGTGGTCCACGGAGGCTGTTGGGGCGAGTGACGTTGCGGCGTACGAGCGGGCGGTGTGGCCGGCACCGTGCCGCCTTTGTCTCCCCAGTGTTGATGTTCACTTCACACGACACCAGGTACTAATTTACAGCCGAGTTGATCTAGGGGAAGCCCAGGAGCAGTTTCAGATATCACTCGGCACTGACGTTAGCCATGTTTGGGAATGAGACTCGGGTCGGAAATCCACGTTCCATCCGCTGCTGGATGAAGACTAACAAATATAAAGGGGCATACAAATCAGAGCGTGTCGTTAAGATGCAGTCGCTCTGGGTAGAGGCAGAGGCACGCTGGGAGTGTCAGCAGCAGCATGTGAATAGACTCGCGCAGAGACCCATGCACTCACAGCGAGACCCATAGACTCGTGTACAAACCCATGACTCCCTCCCTATTAAATAATCACCTGTCACGGTCCGTGCTGCGTGCGTGCCGTGCCTGTCGGCGCGCGTCTCCCGCGGTCGACGCGTCCCGTCCTCCTCCTGCGCCTCTCCTCCGCAGAGTGGCGGCGCGCCCCGTGCCGCCCGGCGCCAGCGAGGTGAACTTAAAACTCACACGGACTTTGTCACGTAAACTCACGCGCACGCACGCGGGTTCACCTACAAGACGCCACAAACGTTATCGGGTGCCGTGCGTGACCCGCAACGGCGCGGCGCCGATAAGGCGGTGACTCCACGAGGGCCGCACACGACTCCAGAGCCGCCGGCGGCCCCCGTCGTCGCCGGCGGCGCGGCACGCCAAGGGCGCTCGCCGCGCGCAACCGTACGACGAACAGAGCAAAGAACGTTTTGAGATGACGAACCTTCGGTTGCGTGTGCCTCTCCGCAAAAACCACGTGTTTATACTTGTACACCTCCCATCCGCCACCCGGGCCTCCCCAGTTTCGACATGCAGACATGCAGTGTCTCATCAGGAGAGTCAGGCTGCTTAGACCGTTGGTTCAACACAAGCAAAAACTCTGGACTCGTTTCAACTTGCAGTGTCTCTTCAGCAGTCAGACGTGCTTGAACAGATGCTGGTGAACGGCCGGATGTTTAGTGGCAGTTGTGGAAATGATCATTAACGCAATAATTGAGCGGACAATTTAAATCCTTCACCTTTCCTCTCCACATAAAAAAAAACTCAAGAGTCGTTTCACACGTCCTATCGGCCACACATGCTTGCCGATAAACATCTGGCAGCTCTCCAGCATCGGTTGAAGCAATCCCAACCTTGCCGATGAGACACCAAAAGTCGAAAGGGGTCCAGAATTTTTCTCGAATTCAACGAAAGCTGGCGCTATGACGAACTCGCGGGAAGGAAGACCGCGTGGGCGATGGGACTTGTAAATAGAAACCGCTTTGTTTTTTACTTTACTTACGTGGAGGGCGGACGTGGGAAAGAGGGAGACGGAGCGCTCTGCCCGGTTATCAACACGGTCGGTGCTGAGCTGCCCCGTGCACCGGGCCAGCAGATAGCAGCGCAGATAACAGCAGCGCAGATATCAGCGCAGATAGCAGTGCAGATAACAGCAGCAGCAGCAGCAGGAACAACACGAGGCGGCTCGCGGGGACAAAGTCCGAAACGCTGGACTTGAGTCGGGGTGTGGCAATCACGGAGGGTGGCCGGGCTCTCGACGCGAAGTCACCTGGGGACAGCGGGGGTCAGCTGGTGTTCACCCCGTGCGGACCGAGCGCAGGACGGACGCGCGATGATCCCACGCGCGTACGGACCGACCGCGGTGAACCAACGCGTGGCCCGGGCGGATCGGCGTGGGAGCGGGCGGCGAGCGGAAGGTCGCGAGTTCAATCCTAGGTTGTGGTGGGCAGGTCGATTCGGCCCATCATTCCTTCCTCCGGGGGCAATAAAATCAATACCACGCCACTCGCGGAAGCTCAATAGAGACTTGTCCGCGCCTGCCATAGCGATGTGGAATTTCAACCACTGGCTCTGCGGGGGCTGTAACCGGAAGAGGAGCATCCTAGGCCTTGACGTGGCTCATGTGAGCAGCAGGAGTTAACAACACAAACGAACCATCACGGCCGTCTCGAGTGTGGAGAAGCCAACAAAGTAACTGGGCAGACGGTTCGCCTCCTTCCCACATCTGTTCCGCCATGTGAACCAACTCCAAGTCATTGTTTACACATCTCACCAGCCACACGGACTTCTGCCAGTGCACATTTTCAGAAGCATTGGTTCGGGCTTGCCTGGTTCGGGCTTGCCTGAGGCTCGCCTGGACCAATGCTTTTGGTGAACTGCCAATCCCCTTCAAGGATAAAGCAGAGAAGCGAGCAGTGGAACTGTTGAAATTGAATTTTTATTCTTCACGTGACGCTGCACAGCTGCACAGGGGCAGGGAGGAGGCCGGGTGCTCCTGCACGTAAGCACGTTGAACTTCGTTCGCACCGTACGTAGCCAACCAGGCCAATCGGAGGTGCGGGGAAGGACAACAAACCAACAACAACAACAACAGCCGCCATTCGCCACTAAGTGGCGGCGATGTCACCACGGCGCTTGCGCCAGGCTATGTGCACGTTAAGGCCACGTGAAGTGTCGAACGCCCGCTGGCAGGAGGTCACGGGGCAGACCCAGGTGCTATGGGTCGACTGACTGAGATGACCGAGACGACTTGCCGATGCATCACCTGTGCCCCCTACTGTGCAACTTGCTGTGCTTTAGCCGCCCGCTCGTTGTTGACTAAACAACACCAGAACCACGCACGCACAGACGCGATAGCGAGAGATTGTGACCCAAATTTTGTCACGAGGGCACTGTAATACCTGGGGCGGACTGCCCCCCAGGTCTTGCTTCACTGCACTTCATAGAATTCGAAGCAAAGCAGTCACAGTGATGACAATGTTACTGCGCTTGTTCACGTATGTTGAACTTCTTTCGCACCGTACGTAGCCAATCGTGCTCGTCGGAGGTGCGGGGGAAGGACCCTGCAGGAAAGCCTCACCGAGTCTCTTTTTCACGAGGGTCCTGCCAAGTTGTCGCAGTCGAGGGAGATGTTGCCGTGTGATGCCAATTGAGTAATTTGCTGGTTGAAACTAAAATAAAACTAAATTATTTTTTATTTCACCAGGTAAGGCCCTACTGAGCTATGTGGCTCTTTTCACAAGCGACCTGGCCACAAATGATAGCTAAACGAAGTGGCTTATCACGTGGAAATTTATATCAGCAAAACACACGTTTCTAAATGTGGAGGGAAAAACCGGACGATCCGGAGAAGAGAGAGAGACAAGACATGCAAACGCCAAATATACAGCAGAAGGCGTCAGGGTTGAGATCGAACCTGCTATCTCCTGCATACCAGGCGAGGGAGTTCACATCTCGCCACCGTGGTTAATTTACAAGCACTGCGATGTGGTTTCAGCCAATACCGGTTACATTGTGACTCTTATATATAAATATATATTTGGCTATGGGAGAGAGAGAACACACAAACTCTGCGGGATAACGCGCCCGAGTCGGCAATGGAACCCAGGCCGAGTGTTACCACTGCGCTGCCCCCCCCCCCCCCCCAACGGTGCCACTCACTGCCCCCCCCCCCCCCCACGGTGCCACTCACTGCGCTCTCACCGAGACCCCGCGGAGCAACCACGGCGGTGAACCCGGCTACCGCCGCCGCCGGGCCGATGAACGACGCGGGGGCCAGATGCAGAGCAGGCCGCTCGGCCCCGCACCGATAAGGAGCACTGCGACCGTAAACTTGACGGCGGCGATAGCGCGTCCCGTTTGTAGCGCGTCCCGTTTGAAGATCTTATCGCGTGATCCGCCCATCTTGGACGAACGACCGCTGCGCCACCGGGGAGTCGGGGCGGCGGCCCGGCGGGAGGGCGATCGCCGCTCGTTGCGCAGATTCGCGGTTCGACCCCGGCGGTCCGCCCCGGTTAACGCTGCGGAGCGTAATATCCGTGTTGGTCGGGGTCATCTCCGTCACCGACGCAGTCGCCTCATTCACGTTCATCTCGTTCACCTTGCTCGTCACGTGCGTCACGCTCAACTCCGCAGGCCGAGCAGGAGGACGGCGGTGGCGGCGATGACGGTGACGTTCGGCGACTGGACGGCCAGGGTCGGCCTTCGGTCGCTCGAGGAAGTGCCGGCTGCCGCCACAGGAACCCCGTTGGTGCAAGTGGCCCCGCGTGTCCCCGCTCGCGCCGTGTCCCCCTCCCACGCGCAGTCGCGGGTCACCGCTGCGCCACCGCTCGGCCCGCTCGCGGCTCCGAGCTCCGGGGACGAGGTACGGGCGGAGCGCGCGGAACGCGCGGACACGCCGCAGCCTGTGCTGGGCGGCCAGCGTGACGGCGTCGAGGTCCATGACGTCCCCGGGCCACGCACGGCGCGAGCGGTCGGCGCGAGCGGTCGGCGCGAGCGGTCGGCGCGAGCGGTCGGCGCGAGCGGTCGGCGCGAGCGGTCGGCGCGAGCGGTCGGCGCGAGCGGTCGGCGCGAGCGGTCGGCGCGAGCGGTCGGCGCGAGCGGTCGGCGCGAGAGGACGGGAGCGCAGCCTCGTCGCCAGAGTGACCCAGCTGGCTCGCCGAGCGAGCAGATCTCGACTTGGTTGTTTCAACTCCGACTTCTACTCGGCGTCTTTTTGTCGCTTACTTTGACCTCTGGTCGCCCCGCTTCGTACTTTGCTTCGCTGCTGTACTTTGTGTTGTTGTTGTTGATGTTGTTGTTCTTGGTGACCCGGGTCACGTGTGCAAACGAACACCGCTGCTGTTGGCCCGGTCTCTCTCTCGAGCTCTCGGGCCGTTCCACAAACATCGCCGCTCGTCGCGAACGAGTTCAGCGGCTGCAGGACACCAGGACCCTGAGATGGGAGATGGGAGGGGGTGGGTAAAGGCGCAGCTCTGCAAGTGTTAACGAACTGTGTGTGCACGTTGCACCTTCTTTCGCACCGTACATTGCCTACCGTGCTAATCGGAGGTGCGGGGGAAGGACAACAAACTAAACACAAAAATCAGCTCGAGAGAAATGCGTTGGTCAATTTCGACGACTTCAAAGTGCACAGCTCCGCTTCTTCACATCGGACGGAAACGCGTTCCACACGGCCGCAGAAGCACGTCTGAAAGAGGTAACGGCGCAGCCCTGAAAGTGCTCGCTCAAGCCGCTGCTGGCAGAAGGGACTCGGCTACAGGGAGCTCTCTCTCTCGAGGGGGGGGGGGGGTATTTGGCCTCCTCTTCCACACTCACCAGACGCCTTGGAACACGCGGGGTGTGACCCACGCCTTGACCCCCCCCCGCCCACAGGCGACCTGCCCCCCTCACGGGCGTGCCCGCGGTACGGCTCGGGGACACTCCAAGTGCCGCGCCGGGTGATCGACTCGGAGGTCCGGCGCGCTGCTGACCACTCCACTGTCGCGGTGAGTGTAGGGAGCGGTGGCGCAGTGGTGAGTGTGGGGAGCGGTGGCGCAGTGGTTGGCGCGGTGAGTGTGGGGAGCGGTGGCGCAGTGGTTGGCGCGGTGAGTAAGGGGAGCGGTGGCGCAGTGGTGAGCAAGCGCACTGACCGGCGTGGTGAAGTATGGTCAGACGGCCTCCGTGACCGGCAGCAGCGTGGCCTCCATCCAGCAGTGGATTGAGAAAGGGGGAGGGAGGGGGGGGCCGTGAATGGCGGGATCCCACGGGGGGCGCAGTGCCACTGTGCCCGACAGCTGTGCCACCCACGTGGTTCGCGCGTGCGGCGACTTCCGGGTCGCCACGTGGAGGGGGAGAGGCGGGGGGGGAGAGGCGGGGGGGAGGAGGTCGCGCGCCGCGTCCCCACGGCGCTCTCCCTCGTCACTTTGCTCGATCCGCTGCTGGACGAGCGCCTTCCTCCGCGCGCCGCGACAGCCCCGCGGCTCGTGCAGGGACGGCCCCGTGAGTGGGGGCCGGGGGGTGGGGGCCGGGGGGGGGGGTCGGATCGTCCCGTCCCGCCAGCTGATTGCGGGAGTCGAACTCGCGGTGCGCTCACCACTCGCGCCACCGCTCCCCCGCATACCGAGACAGCGTGAGGTCGTCATCTCGCGGTGGACAGACGCGTCGTCACCCAACACCGCGAATGGACGGCTCGTTCGCGGTGTTGGATGATGCGACGTGATGTTGATCGTGTGCCAGGGCTTGTCCGCTGCCGCTTGAAGGCCGACGCCCACGCCGCCATCAATCGGCACGCGCGGTTCTCCGACGCCGCAGCCGATTCGATTCCATCGCTCCATCTCCGCGGTGGCGCCTCTCGCGCGGTCTCTCCTGAGGCTGCCATTCCATCGTGAGCCTCGTCCCCGGCATCGCCACAGGCGGTGTGCGGTGCCCAGGCCCCACTGCTCGATTAATGTACAATGGCGCTCAGCTCTTTGCTCGGTCCACTGCTGGATTAAGGTCGTGCGGACTGCGACGGGACACGACCACGGTCAGCGCGGGTTCGTTAAAAGGGGCCCCCCCCCCCACAAACCGGTTGAGATGTCACTCGCCACTGACGTTAACCGTGGCCGGGAATCGAACCTACAGCGAGGGGAACAAGTATTTGATCCCCTGCTGATGTTGTACGTTTGCCCACTGACAAAGAAATGATCAGTCTATCATTTTAATGGTAGGTTTATTTGAACAGCGAGAGACAGAATAACAACAACAAAATCCAGAAAAACGCATGTCAAAAATGTTATAAATTGATTTGCATTTTAATGAGGGAAATAAGTATTTGACCCCCTCTCAATCAGAAAGAATTCTGGCTCCCAGGTGTCTTTTATACAGGTAACGAGCTGAGATTAGGAGCACACTCTTAAAGGGAGTGCTCCTAATCTCAGCTTGTTACCTGTATAAAAGACACCTGTTCACAGAAGCAATCAATCAGATTCCAAACTCTCCACCATGGCCAAGACCAAAGAGCCCTCCAAGGATGTCAGGGACAAGATTGTAGACCTACACAAGGCTGGAATGGGCTACAAGACCATCGCCAAGCAGCTTAGGTCGCCAGGTTCACAGCACGACGCTAACCCCCCCCCCCCGTCCTGTGCACTGCAGTCGGGGTGGAGCACGTGGCTCGCACTGCGGAGGCAGCCGTGAGGGTTGGTGGATCACGCGCGCGTCGTCGTCGCCACCCACGCGTCCGCGGGGCCATGTCGGCGAGCGGCGCTGCCGGTGCTGGCCGCCCGTCCCCGCCGCCCGAGGTGTTCCGTTACTCGGACGCGGATCTGCGGAGCGGCGCCTCGGGGCGTCGCTTCGACGAGGCGCTGCTGCGGCTGTGGGACGAGCGCATGGAGGCCGGGGGGGCCTTCCGCTACGCGCTGCGCGCGCCGCCGCCCACGCGCCGCCTGCCGGGGCCCTTGGGCCTCCTCGTGCAGCTGAACCCCGAGCGGGCCGCCCTGCGCCGGCCCGCGCAGGACGCCCGGCGCCTGGACCAGCCCTTCCAGCCGGAGCTGTTCAACTTCACGCGCGTCCCGCCCGCCGAGATCCTCCTGGAGATGCGGCGGAGCGACGACGCGGCCGAGTCGCCGGGCGACCTCGTGCTGGTCAACGCGAGCCCGCTCGAGCGCGGCCACGTGCTGCTCGTGCCGGCGCCCGGCCTGCGCCTCCCGCAGGCGCTGACCGAGCGCGCCGCCCGGCTCGGCGTCGACGCGCTGCTGCTGAGCTCGCGCCGGGGCCTGCGCGTGGGCTTCAACTCGCTGTGCGCCCTCGCCTCCGTCAACCACCTGCACCTGCACGCCTACTACCTGGAGCGCGCGCTGCTGGCCGAGCGGGCGCCCGCGGTGGCGGTGGAGGAGGGCGGCCCGCTGCACGAGCTGGGGCCGCCCTCCCACCCGGCGCGGGGCTTCCTGCTGTACGAGGAGGAGGCGAGCGCCGACGCTGCGGGGCGGCTGGCGCGCCGCCTGCACGCCGTCGCCTCGCGCCTGGCGCTCCGCGGCTACGCGCACAACGTGTTCGTGTGCCGGGGGGCGCCGCCCGGCCCGCCGCGGCCGCGCGACGACGGCGGCGTCGCACCGAGCGGGGTGCGCGCGCTGGTGTGGCCGCGCGAGCCGTGCCCCGGCGCCAAGGAGCTGGCGCCCCGGGCGGAGGAGGAAGACGGCGCCGCGCGGTTCAACGTGGCGCTGTGCGAGCTGGCGGGACACGTGCCGCTGGCGAGCCGCCGCCTCTTCGAGACAATCACCGAGGCGCAGGCGGCCGGCGTCATCGGCGGACACTCGCTCGCCGAGCAGCCGTTCCGAGCGCTGGCCCGCGAGCTGGCGGCGCTGCTCCGGGAAGACGCCGCCGCGGGGACCGGGGACGACCGCCGCGGAGCGTGCGGCGCTAGCGACGGGGGTGGCGCAGCGTGCGGCGCTAGCGACGGGGGTATCGCAGTGTGTGAACCTTGAGTCGTGTTCTGTGCCAATTAGTCGTGGACAGAAACTTGTGATGAGCTGTGCAGGTGCATGCTGGGTAATGAGAGATGTAAATAAACGTTGCGTTTCACGACGCGCCAACACAACCTGCCGGCCTACTGTCCCACTCGACTCATCTTAAACCCCAAGTAGTTGTCCAAGCGGATTCTGTACAGGTTTTGATCTTCTGCGTCTCAGCAGCAGTTCGAACAAGAGAAATATTACGATTCGCAAATGCTTCCTGGGTTAGATTGCGTGAATACAATGTCAATGTGTGCCTTGCACCCTCCTCCACCCGACACGGCCAAAGAAATTAAGCGGCGACGCGAACAGACACGCCGCTTGCTACGGCTGTGTTGGACGTGTGTGGATCGCTATACCCACACACCGGTGCACTGAGAAACCATAATGCTATTCACCACGCGCGCGCACGCGTTCACGCGATGGCCTCATTTATTTGGCTGTGTCGGGCGGAGGAGGGTGTACGACACAACATTGGCATTGTACTCGCGCGGTGATCCGACCCCCAAAATAAATCCATTTCGAATTGTAACATCTGTCGCGAAAGCCCACCTCTTCTGTCGCCAATTCACAGCTGTCAACCCCTTATCTGTGCCTACCTTCTTACAGACCAACTCAGACCATATTAGAAATCTCAACGTTCATCCTACAAAATAGCATCACAATGGAGAAACAAACATTTTTTGCCCGGATTGAAACGGTTGTACGCCGTATGGACCTCAAATCTAATACTTCCCTGCACAAGAATACGGGGTAAACCATGTGTTGAGAGCTATGCCAATGCTCTTCCCCTCCTACAAACTACCCTCTTATCGCTGTCACTCCGACCTCCATCCTTGCACTCCCGCTGCCATCCAAGTCGTTGCATTCTGTGTCACCGTTTTTGTAAGCTGCGTGAAGCGCCTAGATGCATGCTCGCACGCATGCTCACACACACGCTCGCACGCACGTACGCTCGCACGCACAAGAATCCACTCCACGGCGCCGTTCAGCTGGCGAATACAAAAATATTTATTGAGATTCGGGGGGCTCCCGCGAGGCGTGGGTACAAATCCGCCCCCTGCCTCCCTCTTCTCGAGTCGCGGGCGTTCAAGGACGTCGAGGCGGAACATCGTTTCACAATCGCGGGGCGCCTGCGACTCGTCACCATTGGGATCTGCGAGCTCACGGATCGGTCCGTTCGGCCGCTCGGTTCCTTCCAAAGACCGCACGAGTGAAACGGCTCAGCCCTGGCTCAGGCTCGGCTCTGGGAATCCTGAGCGCGACCGGGAGCGTGCTCGGAGGTGGCTCAAGTTAAGGCTCGCTGGAGCCAGAGCCAGGCCTGAGCCGAGTCGAGACTGGGATCACGGCGAGCCGCATCACGACCTCGTGGGGCCGTGACGTCGTGGCCGAGCGGTAGCGCATTCCCCACTCGTTGCAGAGCTTCGCAATTTCACTCCGGCAGGCCGCCCCGGTTATTACTGCGGGCGTCATCAATAATTCACGGCACCGTCGGTTCACCACGGACGGTGTCCAGGCTCACAGCGGCCACCCTGGTGAACGCTGCGGCGTGCGTCTTAGCCGGACGACGCTCCTCCGTGCCGTCTGCGTCACTCGCAGCGGCCGGGGGACGTCCCACGGCGTCACTCAGCGAGCCGCTCGGGCATCTGGCGCTGCCGTCGCCGTCCCAATTTGCCTAATTAGAACAATGGCGCCGCCAAAGGCGACTCGGTGGGGATGACGCACCGAGCAGCAGCTGCCGTCTCCTGCCGGCGGCGGACTGACGGCTGCCGAGTCGCCTGGTGCCGCACAGAGATAGCTGCCGATAGGGGGGGGGGGGGGGGCGCTGCGTGTGTGGGGAGCGGTTAGTGCAGCGGTTAGCGGACGGCACTGCGAAACCGGTGACCCGAGTTCGATTCCAGCTCACGGACAACACCAGTGACGATTGTCTGGACTGGGCCTGGGCCTTCCCTAGGTCGACTCGGCCTCATACTTGGTGTGGGGTGTAAACATCGCCAGTGGGGAGATGAAGGCGGGCCGGGTGTGGTGCTGGTCACCCACCCCCCTCGTATGCCGCGCCAGCTTTCATAGGTGCCTGTTAAGGCGATACACGGGATCTTTGTCTTAATGTGTGGCCAGCGAAAGGCATTGGAAATACAGGACAGTGTGGCCATTGGATATTCGTATTATAATTATGCTTGGCTACCCAGGAAAGCCTCACTGAGTCTCAATATTCTCTTTCAGGAGGGTCCTGCCAAGTTTTCACAGTTGAGGTGTTGCTGCTGCTGCGTGATCCCCATTAAATAAATTTGCGAGCGATTTTTCAACATTGGGATGTTCTGGCCGATACCAGTCGGTCCCACTGTGTGTTGGGAGAAGGTAGAAACTCTACACAGAAAGGGCGTCCGAGTCGGGAATCGAACCCAGGCGCTTCTTGCTGTAAGGCACGAGGGGGGGTCACCGCCGCACCGCCACCGCCCGTATAGTGCAGTAACAACGAAGGCACTGGTCCCCTGGAGGACAAGTCTCACAATGTGCCCAATGCGGTGACAAACGCAGCCAAAGGGCATTCCTGCTGCTCCCAGGAGCCTCGAGAGAGAGACATTGGTGCTCACCGACTGTTTACAGCCCTGCAGAGTCGTAGTTGGACATTCCTGTGACGGACGGAGGCAAGTCTCTCAGGATAACCACCAACTTAACGTGCCGGTGGTTGCCAATGAGTCATTGTGAATGTGTCTTTGGGTTCGGGTTTTTATTACGACTTCTTGGAGCTTGTCCTGAGGATGTTTGGCGCAGTTCCAAGCGAAACTTTGCACATCCGATCGCCGCTAAATATGGCAGAGTGAGGATTGTTATTCGACTCGTGGGGCGAGCCAGCTGGCGCAATAACAGCGGGCGCAATGACAACGGGCGCAATGACAACGAGCGCAATGACAACGGGCATAATAAAACTCTTGTACACCACGTGGCCATTTACATTGCTCGGGTATGTCGGGTGGTGGAGGGTTCTTGACGACACAAATTTGGCCACGCCATTACAGCACGGACTCACCCAAAACTCAATTATGAATCGGGATACCGACCGCTGACCCCCACAAAGTGGTTCTCGTTTTTATCAACCCCGGATTTAGGAATGATGGGCCGATATCAAACCCTCAACCCCCTCAACGGGGATTTGAACTCGTGACCTTCCGACCGCGAGCCACAATTGACCTAAGTGCTGCGACCTCTGCGGCGCGCGGTATATTCTGTCGGGAAACGACGGCACGAGGCGGCGCGTACCGGGGAACTCCGCGGACGCGATGGCTAAGGAAAGTCTTACGGACCTTGGCAATGTTGGCGTTTGTTCAAGTTTTCGGGCAAGTCACAGAGAAAACACGCAAAGTAAACTTTGGCTTTGATCGTAAACAAACAAAATACATGGAAGTTGAATTCCCCGCCGTCCACCGCGTGGTGGTTGCTGGTGGGGGGGGGGGGGGTGTCCATGGGACGGAGCTTGGTCCTTGCGTTACCGGGGCACGGACGAGTTGGTGCCGGTCCGCGTTGCCCCCCCCGAGATCACAGTGAGCGGCACGGGGACGAGGCCCGTGGTCTTAGGCGTGGCTCTGAACCGGGCTCCGAGCCGAATCCCGGCCCACGTCCGAGCCGCTTCTCGCCAAGCGACCACCGAGCGGGGCTCCGAGCCCGAGCCGTCGAGGCCAGGCCAGGGCCCAAGTCACTCCGCCTTCCACGAGTCTCGACGCGCGTGGGGACGAGTCGCCAGGCGCCTCGCGGGCGGCGCCGCGGCAGAGCCACCGGCTCATTGGCCGAGAGGCAAGCCGTTCGATTGGCTCGCAGGCACGTCGTCCGGCCGGTTGACGGGCAATTCATTTGGTTGGCAAGAAGCGACGGAGGCCGGCGAGCCAGGGGCGGCGACTGAAACAAAGAGAACGATGGCGTGTAAGACGTGTACGCACGCGCAGACAATCACGCACATACGCACTTGTACGCACGCATACGTTTGAATGCACACACCGGAATACGTGTTCACGCGCACAATTGCATGCACACAACAAGAACAACCGTTGGAATCCTATGTAAGTCAATGGGTCCTATGTAATCCTATGTAGGTCAATGGGTCCTATGTAATCCTATGTAAGTCAATGGGTCCTATGTAATCCTATGTAAGTCTATGGGTCCTATGTAATCCTATGTAAGTCTATGGCAGGCACGGACACCAACATGCGCACGGACAAGGACGTAACGCAAGTGCGGACACGCGCGGGCACACGGGATGGAATCAACACAATCGGGAACATGAATGAAAAAGTTTGCAGAAACACAGACGAGTGGCGGGGGGGTGGGGTGGGGGGCACGTGGGCTACCGGGCACAGAGGAGACGGGGGGCCCCGACGAGACGGCGGTGAGGAACGCGTCGACCTGGCGCAGCGACAGAGCGTTGTGCAGCGTCTCCAGCGGCGACAGGGACGGCACGCTGCCACCGCCGCTCTCTGCACACGCACGGCACACGGGTGGCAGTCGCCAACGGGACGCGGAAACAACTCTCCGACGGTTTTCACGGTTAAATTTCGATTTAAAGCTTTCGTGACTGCAGGGATTCATCTTCTTGGTTCTTTCGGTAAAGTCACGTAGAAGGGAAGTAATAAAATAATAAAAATAAAACATAATAAAACAATTCTCACGACGTTTCGGCCACAACGCAAGCAGCCATCCTCAGGCGAAGAATGAAACACCCCAAGCTTGGAGCGTATATTTAAGCTGGGTTAGAGGGGGGGGAGGTGGGAAGAAGAGCGCCTAAACAAAATAATTTGCATATCAAGAGGAATTCAGCATATGGAAAATGCGTAGGAGGTGGGCGGGGGGGGTTCCAAATCAATACTATGCCCGTGCATTATGCAGGATTAGCAGCATCAAAGGGGGGGGGGAAGGGGGGGAGCATTAACAAAGGAAAGGAATGTTAATAGTATGTAGCTGTAGTTACTAAACAACCACGTAAAAAACTACAGTATAAACTGCATGACAAACTAAAGTATAAACTACATAGCATCATCAGTAAACTTACTATACTCTACAATAAGCTGAGTTACTAACAGTAAGTAATACATGAAAAATTCTACGTTGTAAAAAATTATATAATATGCTTCCATCTAAACTTTATTCTCTTACATCACACGCGTCTATACCGTACTATATACTTCCATAGGCAAAACCAACATTAAATTACATACTGTATTGCTATAAACCACCCTATACCTTATACATTTTTAATATAACACTATGTATTATTCTACCCACCCTAATGTGTATCAAAATGGTTTATTACGTCCTTCCAGTGATTGCTAAGCCAGAATCCATCTTCTCGGTTAAAATTGTCTCTGTGTTTGTAAATGTGGATCGCCTCATGTACGAATCTCTCATGGTAGCCAGATGGCTTGCAGAGAACCTCTGTCTTGGAGAAGTCAATGTCATGTGAGCCCACTGAGTTGTAACAGTGATCTGCCACGGCTGAGGTGTTTGTCCTACAGTGTTTCAGGTCAGCTTTATGTTCACGGATGCGGTCCGAGACATGTCGTTTGGTTTCCCCAATGTAACTGCTACCACAGAGGCAACTTAGTTTGTAGACACCAGGGTACTGTATGTCTGGAACCACATCTTTTACAGACGGTACCAGATCACGGATTTTATGTACTGTGTTGAATCGGACCTGGATCTTGTGTTTAATCAGGATTTTGGAGATCTTTTTTGTGACCCCAGCATGTCTCGGACCGCATCCGTGAACATAAAGCTGACCTGAAACACTGTAGGACAAACACCTCAGCCGTGGCAGATCACTGTTACAACTCAGTGGGCTCACATGACATTGACTTCTCCAAGACAGAGGTTCTCTGCAAGCCATCTGGCTACCATGAGAGATTCGTACATGAGGCGATCCACATTTACAAACACAGAGACAATTTTAACCGAGAAGATGGATTCTGGCTTAGCAATCACTGGAAGGACGTAATAAACCATTTTGATACACATTAGGGTGGGTAGAATAATACATAGTGTTATATTAAAAATGTATAAGGTATAGGGTGGTTTATAGCAATACAGTATGTAATTTAATGTTGGTTTTGCCTATGGAAGTATATAGTACGGTATAGACGCGTGTGATGTAAGAGAATAAAGTTTAGATGGAAGCATATTATATAATTTTTTACAACGTAGAATTTTTCATGTATTACTTACTGTTAGTAACTCAGCTTATTGTAGAGTATAGTAAGTTTACTGATGATGCTATGTAGTTTATACTTTAGTTTGTCATGCAGTTTATACTGTAGTTTTTTACGTGGTTGTTTAGTAACTACAGCTACATACTATTAACATTCCTTTCCTTTGTTAATGCTCCCCCCCTTCCCCCCCCCCCTTTGATGCTGCTAATCCTGCATAATGCACGGGCATAGTATTGATTTGGAACCCCCCCCGCCCACCTCCTACGCATTTTCCATATGCTGAATTCCTCTTGATATGCAAATTATTTTGTTTAGGCGCTCTTCTTCCCACCTCCCCCCCCTCTAACCCAGCTTAAATATACGCTCCAAGCTTGGGGTGTTTCATTCTTCGCCTGAGGATGGCTGCTTGCGTTGTGGCCGAAACGTCGTGAGAATTGTTTTATTATGTTTTATTTTTATTATTTTATTACTTCCCTTCTACGTGACTTTACCGAAAGAACCAAAAAGAGGTTTTCACGGTGCCGTTTGTTGCTGGCCGCGTGACGTTTCGTGCCCGTGCTCGGCAACTGCGTGCAACGAAACTGCCGACGTCCCCTGGCGTACCGAGCATGAGCGCCTGGGTCTGCGCGAGGCTCTTGATGCCGCAGTGCAGCGGCGTGAGCGGGAACAGCGCAGCCGGCGCTCCTGCTGCGCCCGCTGCTCCCGGCGTCTCCGCCAGCTAAACGCACACGCACACACACACGCACACACACACACACACACGCACGCACACACGCACGCACGCACGCACGCACGCACACACGCACACACGCACGCACGCACACACGCACACACACGCACGCACACACGCACGCACGCACGCACGCACGCACACACGCACGCACGCACACACACGCACGCACACACGCACGGCATCACCGTGACACACATACACACGCACTTGGTGCAGTGGCACAGCTTGGCTGCCATGGGATCCCCCTGGTAAAGGGATTTCATGCAAGACTATGAATCATACGTAAGTTTATGGTTCCTGTGTAAGTCTATGGGTTCTATCTAAGTCTATGGGTCTTGTGTAAGTCTATGGGTTCTATGTAAGTCTATGGGTTCTGTGTAAGTCTATGGGTTCTGTGTAAGTCTATGGGTTCTGTGTAAGTCTATGGGTCCTGTGTAAGTCTATGGGTCCTGTGTAAGTCTATGGGTCTGTGTAAGTCTATGGGTCCTATGTAAGTCTATGGGTCCCTGACAATAAGGCGGTGATCGATAGTTTACCAACTCGCTCACGCTGCATGCAAACGAGCACCGTGGCGCAACGCTCGGCAAAGTCTAAAGATGAACACGAAGCGCAGCGAGGCGGTGAAATTGCGACGATGCCGGATTCGGTTTGTGACCTGGATCACCGACCCCCCCGCGCCGTTACAAATAATCACCGCGTCGTTGCGCGCCAGGGAGCCCGCCCTGGGGGGGGGGGGGGGGGGTTAGCGCTCGTCACGCAAGCCGTAGCCCTCGGTTAGTGCCGAATGGAGAGGCAGATTATTCTTGAATATTATTGTTGTTGTTGTTAAGTTTTTTTAGCCAGGGAAGCCTTACAGAGTCTCAAGACTCTGTTTTCGGGAAGGTGCTGCCAAGCTCTCGCAGCTACAACGAATCGTGAGCACACTTGTCGCGTGCCGCCCATCGAGATGTTCGCCGGAAGACGGCCATCAGTGGGGGTGTTTTAGCCCAGGCCCGGTGACGCTGCCCGTGTGTGTCTAGCTCTGGGAGGGGAACCGGAGAACATGGGGGGGGGGAGGGGGGCGGGGAGAACATGGAGGACACCGATGGATGAACGTTTGGGGGGGGGAGGGGGGCGGGGAGAACACACGGATGGGGAGCGGCACCCGAGTCGGGAATCGAACCCCGGTGCGCTTCTCGTTGGAAACGTGCGTTTAGAGGAGTTGGCTGCTCTGCATGTCCACGTGGTGATGAGCGCCGCCTCGTTGAGTGGCCATTTGTGGCCAGGTCACTTCTGAACTAACAGCTCAGTGGGCTTCATTTGGTTAAAATAAAATATTAGATTTTTTGTTTATTTATTTTAAAGTGATTAACTTACATACTCTTTGGTTCTTTCGGTAAAGTCACGTAGGTAGAAAAAATAACAGATCACGACATTTCGATCGCCACACAAGCGATCGTCTTCAGGTGGGAGAGAGAAACAGGCTGCTGAAACAAGTCCTGATATCTATAGAGCCGAGAGAGGGGGGGGGGGTGCCGCATCGGGCAGGAGGGTGGGGGCTGGAGATTGTGCCGAGGAGGTGCCCATTGTATTGTGAGAGACTGGCATGTCAATGTGCAGTGACGGTATATCCGCCACTATGAGGAAAGAGCGCGCAACAGGAAACCGAGAGAAAGAGACACACACACAGAGAGACACAGAGAGAGAGACACACACAGAGAGAGAGA
Organism: Lampetra fluviatilis; assembly: GCF_964198595.1. NCBI lineage: Eukaryota > Metazoa > Chordata > Hyperoartia > Petromyzontiformes > Petromyzontidae > Lampetra > Lampetra fluviatilis. The sequence continues at coordinate 385,449 of NC_136313.1, read as the reverse complement.
GACACACAGAGAGAGACACACAAAGAGAGAGACACACACAGAGAGAGAGAGACACACACAGAGAGAGAGAGACACAGAGAGAGAGACACACACAGAGAGACACACACAGAGGGACATAGTTAATTAATTTTGATCTTCAAATCAAGATTGATTAACTTACCTTTCCTATACTTTACACTCCTATCGTTTCTTTTGGACGTGTGACGTGTAACTTTCTGACTCACCCGACTGGACGCCTGTCAAAAAGAGCTTCATAGCTCATCGGATTTCTCCGGGATAAAGATTCTGATTCTGCTGCGAGGCGCGAATGAGACCACTGCGCTGCCGCCCGTATCGAGCGGGCAGAGGGAGCTTCATGTCATACGGCGGAGGGAGCTTCATGTCACACGGCGGAGGGAGCGTCATGTCACACGGCGATGGGCTCGTTGGGACCGAGCGGCCGCTCGGCATTGCCACGCGACCCGCTGCCGCCTCCCGCCGTCCGCAGCCAATCGACGGAGCGCGCCAACGGGCCCTCGGAGAGGCCGACCGCTTTCACGAGAACGTCCCGAAAACACTCGGCCAGCACTGGGGGGCCCACGCAGGGGAGACGCGGGGGTCTGACAAACCACCCAGCGGCGCCTGCTGCCAAGAGGGCTCGACGCTGGCGCTCGCCCGTTCCGTCGCGGTTCTCGCGGGTTAGTGGGTGGAGAGGGGGGTCAGGGATGGAGGTGACGCGGGGGGTTTGCGAAGCCATGCGAGCGCGAGGTGGGGGGGCGGCCACAGCCGCAAAGCAGCACAGCTGGGGACGCCGTCACTGTTCGCCCGCGGCCCACTGCAGGGCCTGGAGACCAGGCCGTGCTGCGTCAAGCGGTTAGCGCCACGTTCCCGGTCGCGGCTCGGCCTCTAAAGCCGAAGTTCAGCGCCAAGCTCAGGGCCAAGCCTGGGCCGAGCCGTGACGAGGAAGACGGACCTTCATTTGCTGCGCATTGTTAGAGTCGCTTTGCTTTTGGTGACCTGGGTCACGCCAATGAGATGCATCGTCGTCTCGCGAGTTCCTCACCGTGGTTCAACAGAGCACACGGGAGACTTACTGACGCGATCCACTTACCGGTGCGATTTTGATAAATTAACGCCGGAGAGCGTAAGGCCACCAAACGAGCGGAGCGCCTGACCGACCGACCGACTGACCGACCGGCCGGCACGTTTGGACGGGCCGGCGCCCCGCGACACCTCGGCCGCCCCCCCGGCACGCTTCGCTCGCGGCGAGGCTGCCCTCTGGGAGGTCACGTTGAGTGCTTGGCCGATGGAAGCGTTCAAAGGGTTCTTGTGCCACTCGTGAGCGCACACGGCGTTGGTTGCCATGCCGAGGGCGACGCCCGCTCCCGAGAGTTTGGTTGGCAAGCGGTTCTAGAGACCCTCGACCCGGGGCGGCAGTGATGGCGGCGCCCATGATAACGACGATAACGATGATAACGACGATAATGGCGATGATGCGATCGTAATGACGGCGACGATAACGAGACTGGCGCTGTGTTGAACCTGCTGCAGGGATGTAGAGAAGAGGGGTGGGGGGCCGGGTGAGGGGGGGCCAAGGGGGTTCGCGTCGCCGGAGCGGCGGCGCCGCCGGCTGGGCACGGGGAGGCACGCGGTGCCACCCGACTCGGGGTTGGAGGCGCTCAGGGGGAACGCCTGGGACACACGACACGCACACGGCACGCACACGCCACCGTCACGCACACGCCACCTGCACACACACGCCACCGTCACACTACAGTCACACGCATGCCACCACGCAAATGTCACCACGCACACGCCAGAGTCACGCACACGCCTCCATCACAGCGCAGTCACAGTCCCCAAAGTCAAACGGGCGGCAACAAACAGCACTATCGAAGCCGTATGTGTAATGTGGGTGTGTAGGTGAGTGTGTGGTTGATTGGGCGTGTTGGCGGGTGGGTGAGCGTGCGAGTGAGTGATCGGGTAGCGAGTGGGTGAGCGAGTGGGTGAGCGAGTGGGTGAGCGAGTGGGCGAGCGAGTGGGCGAGCGTGTGAGCGAGTGATTGGGTAGCGAGTGGGCGAGCGAGTGGGTGAGTGAGTGGGTGAGCATGTGAGCGAGTGATTGGGTAGCGAGTGGGTGAGCGAGTGGGTGAGTCGGGCGGCACGGGGAGCCGAGCTGGGGGCCGTCACCTCCGTGGATGCGTTTTTGCGCGGCCGGCAGTGCAGGGGCAGCGGCCGCGGCTTGACGATGACGATGGGCGCCGACGAAGCTCCGGGCCGGGCGGTGGGGGAGCCCGGCGGTGGCTGTGCCACCCCGGCCCCCGCCCCCCTGCTCCTCCTCCCACTCCACACGCCGCCCCCCCCCCCGCTCCTCCTGCCCGCCCCCCCACCTCCTCCTCTTGCGACTGTCGCCCGACGTCGCTCTGCGGCGACAAGCACGCCGAGCCCAGGCCGCAAAAAACGTCAAGCGGCCAGCAACAAGCGGCGCTACCGCAGTTGTAAGAGTTGACCGCTGCCCCCACTCCCCCACGCAGGGAGACTGACCTCGCGGGAGGCCGGGCGGTAGCCGGAGCCCGACGGGTGCGGGGGGTCCCCCCCGGAGACCCCCCCCCGGACCCCGGGGCTGAAGTGCAGCTCCACGTGGAATCGCTCCTCGGACGTCGGTTCCTGTGGCGCAGGCACACACACAGAGAGAGAGGCCGCCCCCCGGCCAGCGTCGCCTTCAGCAGCCTGTCGGGGCAAGCGCCGTTCGCGAGCGGCGCCCACGGCGACCCGCCACGGCGCACGAGGGGGCGGGTGGCCACACACACCGCACCGGGTACTCATTTGAGGCTAAGTCGACCTATGGGAGGCGCAGGACCGGTTCTGATATCCGTCACCGGTGTTGGTGGCCGTGAGCGGGAATCCAACTCGGGCCACCGGGTTCATAGTGCAATGCGATAACTACTGCGCCACCAGCTCCCGTGTACACTTGCACACACGTGCACGCAGGCGCACGCACACGGATGATCTCTTCCCTGCCTCGCACGGAGCGCCTCTGCAGGAAGTGAAACCCAACAGAGGAGAGCAATCGCAGCAGTAGCAGCAGAATGCCTGAGGGCTGGAGGGGCTCGGGGGGGGGGGGCAGCAGCAGACACCGATGACCGTGCAGCACTGACGACGAGTCCTAACGAGGGCGAAGCCGGCCGCTGGCCCCTGTGTACGGCCACGCTGTTCAACTCGCCAGGAGCCGCTGGTGGGTCCACCGATGCGGCCGCGCATGCACCCGTTGAACCGGTGGTGTGGACAAGGCCGAGGGCTCTCGCGCCTCCCGCCCCCACCCGGGGGCCGTGGGCGGGTGCGGTGGGCACCTGTCAGCACGGTTGGCTACGTGCGGTGCGAAAGAAGTTCAACGTCCAGACATACCTTGCCCGGGTCCTCGTACAGCATGATCACGAGCTGCGTCATGTAGTTGAGTTCCGTCACCTCGCTCAGGTAGTCCATGGCGCGGCGCCACTGCTCGTCACGCTCCTCCTGGGTTCGCACGCACACAGACACACAGACACAGACGCACACACACACACAGACACGCGCACACACACACACAGACACGCGCACACACACACACAGACGCGCACAGTAAGACACAGACGCACACACACACACAAACACGCGCACACACACAGACACGCGCAGTAAGACACAGACGCACGCACCACATGCACAGATAAAGGGGACTAAACAAGCATAGCATGGCCTAGAGAAGGCTGATGCGGTAGAGGAGGATGGAGCCGAGTTGACTTGCAGATGAGTGTTACTAGCGGTGCCCAGGAGGCTCGTGAAGGACACGACTGGTCAGTTGGAAAGAGTCGCCCTCCAACAACAACAGAAGGCAGGGGAGCGATGCTCACAACGACGAGCGGAGCACACAGCAAGTTCGCACAGGAGGGGGCACAAGTGGTGCATTGGCCAGTCATCTCAGTCATCTCAGTCATCTCAGTCGTCTCAGTCGTCTCAGTCGTCTCAGTTATCTCAGTTATCTCGGTCATCTCAGTCAGTCGACCCATGGCACCTTGGTCTATCCCATGACCTCCTGCCAGCAAGCATTCGACCCTTCACGTGGCCTTAACGTGCACATAGCCTGGCACAAGCGTCGTGGTGACGTCACCGCCACTTAGTGGTGAATGGCGGTTGTTGTTGTACGTGTGCGTAGATGTGTGTATGTGTGTGTATGTGCGTGTAAGTGTGTGTGTACGTGTGTGCGTGTGTACATGTGTGCGTGTGTACGTGTGTACGTGTGTACGTGTGTGCGTACGTTGAGCAGGCCCCCGTAGCGCAGGATGGACAGCAGGGAGTGCACGTGGCTCTCGCTGGTGAAGTAGAGCCGCGTGCGCACGTGCCGGCCGGGGGAGCTCACCCCCCGCGAATACCTGCGCCCCGTGGGGACAGAGACAAAGGGTCCCCGTGCAGCTCACGCAGGCTGTTGAGGCAAGTGCTGTTAGCGAGTAGGACCTACGCAGGCCAACGCGGCCTACCACACGCACAGAGGACCCAGCACGCCACCCCACGGCACACACAGACACTTACCATACACGTACACACACACGCAAACAAAGATCCTCCGGACAGCCTTACTGTTGGGGCAAGTGCTGTTAGCGAGCACCTACGAATGCCGGAACGGCACACGAGGGGGTGGGTGGCCAGCACCATACCCGGCCGCCTTTGTCTCCCCAGTGCCGATGTTTACACACTGAACCAGGTACCCATTTGAGTTTAAATCGACCTAGGGGAGGCCCAGAACCATTTCAGATAATCATCACTGGTGTTGGCCGCGAGCGGGAATCGAACTCGGGTCACCGGGTTCGTAGCGCAGCGTGCCAAGCGCTACACTGCAGCTCCCCACGCGAACACGCACACACGCGCACGTACGCTCACGCGTGCGCACGTGCCCACGTACGCGTGCGTGGGGGTGCGTGCGTGCGGGGGTGTGGCGATGGCCTACAGGGGGTTGAGCACGTTGACGGTGTCGTCGTCCTGCGTGCGCTGCAGGTCCGTGTGGATCTTGCGCAGCAGCGGGAGGCAGTAGGCGTACGCGATGTCCAGCTTCTCCTCCCTGCTGATGCCGTACTCCTGCACACAAAGATCGCCCCGTGTCGCCCACAACAGAGCAAGCGCTGCTAGCGAGCAGCGTCGGGGCCGCGCCACGGCCCCCCAGCACCACGCCCGGCTGCCTTCGTCTCCCCAGTGGCGACGTTCAAACATTCGCACCGAGTACTCATTCAGGGCCGAGTCGACCTAGGAGAGGGCCCAGCACCGTTTGAGGCAATCGTCACTGGTGGTGGCCGTGAGCGGTAATCGAAATCGGGTTGCACCAAAGACAAAGATCCCCCGTATACTGTAGGGGCAAGTGCTGTTAGCGAGTAGTACCTATGAAGGCCGGAACGGTACACGAGGGGGTGGGTGGCCAGCACCACGCTCGACCGCCTTTGTCTCCCCAGTGGCAATGTTTACACACCGCACCAGGTACTTATTTGAGGCTGAGTCGACCTCACGCGTACTCGCGCACACACACGTACGGGAGGGTGGGAGCGTCCCCGCGGCACGCACCTGCGGAATGACGATGTCGGCCAACGCCTGGGAGAGCGCGAGCAGCTCGTGCGTGCGGCGCAGCGCCAGCGCGCCGTTGTGCTGCGTGTCGTACTTGATGCAGTCGTAGATGTCGGGGATCTTGCTGATGTCGTAGCGCCCGCCCTTGAGCTGCGCACGGCGGCCAACGAGCGCAGGGGAGACGGACACAGGGAGACGGACGCAGGTGGGTGCCGCGCGGGAGAACTCGCCGCCCGTTCTCCGGCAGCCCCTCGCCGCCCGGCGACTCGGGCTCCGGGAGGAATCGGGGCAGCCCGGGGTAACCGGGGGCAACCCGGAGTAACTCGGGCTGACGGATCGGCCACTCGACGCGGAGAGGATGCGAGCGAGGGTAGAGACCGCCGGTGCTGCCGTCGTACCTTGAAGTCCTTCTCCAGTTTGGCCCAGCGCTGCAGCATCAGGTCCAGCGTCTCGCTGTGGTACAGCTGGATGTCTGCACGCGCAAAAAAGACACCGGTCACCCCCCCGTTGCAGTTCACCCGTTCTCCACAACGGTGCGCCTCGTAGAGCTGCGTGTCGGACTGGGGCCGGTGTCGGGCACACGGAGAAGGAGGGTCCACGACTATGAACATCTGGCAGGTCACCAGCACCGGTTCAAGCAAAGCCCGACTCTGCTGATGAGACAGCGAATGTCGAAACCGGTCCAGAGTTTGCATCTGTTGAAGCAATGCTGCTGAAAAGAATGCAACGCCGGAAGGCATGCCGTGTGGCGGCTGACGGGATGTGTAAAGTAAACACTTTGAATCTGTAAGGCGGAGAGACGACAGACGAGGGATGGAGGTGCCGGGTGGGCGCCTGTTCCTGCGACCCTCGCCCCATGCCCCGCGACCCTCGACCCATGCCCCGCGACCCTCGACCTGCGACCCCGCGACCCTCGACCCCGCGACCCCGCACCCCCACGATCCTCGCCTGGCACTCTTCTGTTTTTCTGAACTTCTCGTCCGAACTTCTGTATTTTATTCAACATTTGATTCTGCTTGTCCACCGTCAACAATACCCTCTGCAACCCAGTCGCGTTTTTCTCTGCTCTGATCTATATCTGGCTGCCTCTACTCTGATCTCTGTACTTTATTTTAGATACGTTTTAGCTTTTTACCATCTGGGTGACCCGGGTCGCTCGTGCCGACGATCTCGACCCGAGCCCTCTGGAGTCGTCACCCGGCTGCACAGACTCACCCTGGAGGGGCTCACCTGCGGACTTGGGCTCGTGCATGCGCGTGCGGATCTGCGAGGTGAGGCTCTGGATGAGGGCGTAGACCTCGTCGCAGGTGCGCACCGGGTTCCCGATGGAGCGCATGGAGCGCAGCACAGACGCGCTGCTGGTGGGAGCCAGCTGCTCCCCACCATCCCGCCCACCACGGCAACGACAACAACGACAATACCCGTCACAACCGAGGGCACGGCACCAATCGGCAGGGATATACGAATGTACTGCGCTCCACAAACACACACGAAGACAAACAGACACGGATGCGCACGCGCACGGACACACGCACGGACACGCGCACACACGCACACACACGCACGGACACGCGCACACACGCATGCACACACACCCACGGACACGCGCACGGACACACGCACACACTGACATGCACACACATGGACACACACGCACGGGCACGCAAGGACACACACACGGACACACGGTCACCTTGCGCAGGTCCGCGGGGGTGAAGGTGGTGTCTCTCTGCAGCACCTCGTGCAGGCGCTGCTTGACGCGCTGCTGCGAGCTGCTGAGTGCGTCTCCCTCCGAGTCAAGCAGCCCGTTGGTGTTGGCGCTCTTCACCATCTGCACCAGGATAGGCGTCAGCTCCCCCTCCAGCGCCAGCAGCCCCTGCGCCAACGCGGAGGACAGAGAGGAAGTAACTCCCTCGTTCAACCACCCGCATACTCACCCACCCGCTCACTCACCCACCCACTTACCAACTCACTCGTCCACTCACCTCACTCATCCGTCACTCAATCACTCGCCGCCCACTCACACACCTACTCACTCGTACACTCACTGAATCAGAATCTTTATTTATCCTGGAGGAATCCGATGAGCTATGAAGCTCTTTTTTCACAGATGTCCAGTAGGGGGTGGGTTATAAAGTTGCAACAAACAACACAACAACCGATAGGAGTGCACAGAATCACCGACATAGCCACCCACGTACACACTCACTCAAGGGAAGGAGAGATCAGCAGCGAGTGAGGGGGCGCAGAGACACTGGGTGGAAGGGGAAGGCTAGAAAATGGACGGCAGAGAGTGGGGGGCCCCGGGGCGGATTTGCCTGGGGAGGGAGTTCATCATCTCCTGGCCATCATCATCGCCAACCAAGATCTACCCACTGCTGGACGAAGGACTCCCCCCCCCCCGCCCCCCCAGGCCCGTCGCCACCTCTCACCTTGGCAAAGGCGGCGGCTGTCATCTGGACTCGGCCTTCATCCGACGCGTAGATCTTGAGGTCGTGGCGGTATGTGGAGTGTAGGCGGAGGAGGCCGCAGCCAGCGTAGCCCGCATGGTCCCCTGTACACAGCAGCAACCGCCGATCACCACTCAGCTGCGGTGGCGTCACCGCAGCCACTTGTGCCAGGCTAGGTGCGCTCTGATCAAGGCTTGCCGCTGGCAGGAGGTCACGGGACGGACCCAGGTGCCATGGGTTGACAGGCTGATGCACCCTCTATGTTCCCCGCTGTGCAAAATTCCATGATTGTAGCCACCCGGCGCTCCCCTCATTGTTGCGAGCTTTGCTCCTCTGTCCTCCCTTGATACTGGAGGGCAGCTGCCTCCAATTACCCAGTAGCATCCTTCACGAGCCTCCTCGTGAAGGATGCTGGTACCGGTCATCAGCAACGTGACTCAGCTCCTAAGACCTCAAAACTCTTTTTCAGGAGGGTCCTGCCAAGTTTTTTGCAGCAGGGGGTGACGACTATAACGCCGCTCACGTGCACAAGCATCCATGAGGGCCTAACGGGAGGGCTCTGCATCATCAACTGTGGGTGAAGCAGACGGCACGTGGCATATTACGATTAATACACCCACAGTATTAACCAGGGCGGCCTGCCGGATTCCAATCGCGAAGCTCTGCGACGAGCGGTGAACTCACTACCGCTGGGCCATGCGACCGCCTGCCAACGTCACGTGAGCGGTGGATCCACGTTCCCTGGGACCCCGATGTCCCCGTGGCCTCCGGGTCGTACCCTGGCCCCCCAATGTCCCCGTGACCTCTGGCTCGTACCCTGGCCCCCCAATGTCCCCGTGGCCTCCGGGTCGTACCCTGGCCCCCCAATGTCACCGTGACCTGTGGCTCGTATCCTGGCCCCCCAATGTCCCCGTGACCTCTGGCTCGTACCCTGGCCCCCCAATGTCCCCGTGGCCTCCGGGTCGTACCCTGGCCCCCCAATGTCCCCGTGACCTCTGGCTCGTACCCTGGCCCCCCAATGTCCCCGTGACCTCCGGGTCGTACCCTGGCCCCCCAATGTCACCGTGACCTGTGGCTCGTATCCTGGCCCCCCAATGTCACCGTGACCTGTGGCTCGTACCCTGGCCCCCCAATGTCACCGTGACCTGTGGCTCGTATCCTGGCCCCCCAATGTCCCCGTGACCTCTGGCTCGTACCCTGGCCCCCCAATGTCCCCGTGACCTCTGGCTCGTACCCTGGCCCCCCAATGTCCCCATGACCTCTGGCTCGTACCCTGGCCCCCCAATGTCCCCATGACCTCTGGCTCGTACCCTGGCCCCCCGGGTACATGCTGCGGAACGCGCGCCCCAGCTCCTCCGCCTGCACGCGCCCCGCGGGGGTCAGCTCGCCCCCCCACTTGAGCACCAGTAGCAGGGATGGCTGCGTCTGTGAGTCTGTTCGCGCGCACGCAGAGAGAGAGAGAGATACAGATGCACACATACAGACGCACACACGTACAGAAAGAAATACAGATGCGCACAAATACCAATACTCGCCATGCGCCCCGAAGTGACGGTGACGTCACCACGGTGCCTGTGCCACGCCGGGTACACTATGAGGCCACGTGGCGTGTTGAAGGATCGCTGACAGTTCACGTGACAGACCCAAGTGCCAAAGGTTGACCGACTGAGATGACTGGCAGATGCACCAGCTGTGCCACCTACTGTGCCATCACCGATGGGGAGTTGAGAGTGTTTGATGGCACAAAACACCCAGGCAGGTGCTTTGTTTTTGTGGGGCTGATGGTAAGGCTCCACCTCTTTGTGGTACACTCCAGGTGCAGCAGCAGCGGCTCCAACAGCAACGGAAGACGGAGGAGCCATGCTCACAACAGCGAGCGGAGCGCCGGGTGGCACAGCAGGCAGCACAGCTGGTGCATCTGCTCGTCATCTCAGTCACTCAACCCATCGCACCTGGGTCTGTCCTGTGACCTCCTGTCAGGAGTGAGCCTTCACGTGACGGCCTCAAAATGCACCTGGCCTGGCACAGGCTCTGTGGTAACGTCACTGCCACTTAATTACGAACGGGAAATGCTGCTGCTGCTGTTGTTGTTGTGTGTTTGCAGTGCGCACGCACGCACCCTCCTCCTCGCTTGAGCGGCGATGCCGGCCCTGGGGCAGGTAGGTGAGCTGCACCTTGCGGTTGATTCCCGAGAAGTGGCCATACCTACAAAGACAAAGATCCCCCATATATACTTAAAAGACTGTTGGGGCAAGTGCTGTTAGTAGGCACCTATGAAGGCCAGCACGGCATTCAAGGGGGTGAGTAGCCAGTACCACGCCCAGCCGCCTTTGTATCTCTAGTGGCGATGTTTACATTAGGTACACACGCACACACACACGTGCACGCACGCAGCACGCACCGGCCTTCATAATCAGGACGTTACCCACTCAAAAGTGAGCCACCGTCTCAAAGCCGCGTTTAACTTGAGCCAGCTCCGAGCACGGTCCCGGCCCACGCTCAGGATTTCCTCGAGCCCGAGCCATGGCTGAGCCGCTTGCTCACGCGGTCTTTGGAAGGAAGAGAGACGCTCAACGTACTGAGCCGCTCGCTCACGCGGTCTTTGGAAGGAAAAGAGACGCTCGACGTACTGAGCCGTGAGCGTTAAGACGGCCGAGCCAGAGCTGAGCGGTGACCAGGAACTTTACATTCGCGGCAATGGGACGCGAGGCCTCACATCTCGAGCACGGCCTTCATCTGCTCCAGCTTGGCTTTGCTCTCCTCAATCTCCGAGTCGTGGTTCTGTCCCAGCTCCTGCAGCAGCTCCCTGGCAATGTCCAGCACCTCCTGCGTGTGCGTGCGTGCCGTGCACACGCGTGCGTGCAAGAGTGAGGGGGCACAGTGATTAGCGCACTGCAAGCGAGTGGGTGAGCAAACGAGTGGGTGAGTGAATGGACGAGTGAGCGATAGACCGAGTGAGTGGGCAAGCAAGTGGGCGAGTGGGTGAGCGAGTGAGCGATGTGTGGGTGAGCGAGTGAGCAAGTGGATAAGTGAGCAAGCGAGTGGGTGAATGAGTGGGTCAGCGGGTGAGTGAGTGGGTGAGCGAGTAGGTGAGCGAGCGAGCGAGCGGGCGGGCGAGTGACTGAGTGGACGAGTGTGCGAGTGAGTGGGTGGAAGTGGGTAGGTGGGGGATAGGAGGCGGGTAGGAGGCGGGTAGGAGGCGGGTAGGTGGGGGATAGGAGGCGGGTAGGAGGCGGGTAGGAGGCGGGTAGGAGGCGGGTAGGTGCGAGCCTGGAGCTGCTTGGGCTGCTTGAGTTTGATCTTGCCGCTCGCGTAGCCCCCGTACTTGTCAAAGAGATCAAAATATCTGCAACACACAACGACAAAGATCCCCCTATAGCCTAACAGATCCTTGGGGCAAGTGCTGCTAGCGAGCACCTATGAAGGCTGGCAAGGCACACGAGGGAGTCGGTGGCCAGCACCATGCCCGGCCATCTTTTTCTCTCTTTTGGCAATGTTTACACATTGTATCAGGTACTCATTTGAGGCTGAGTCGACCTAGGGGAGGCACGGGACCGGTTCAGATAATCGTCACGAGTGGTGAACATCAGCGGGAATCAAAGTCGGTTCGTAGCGCGGTGCGCTAACTGCCACACGACCGCTCCCCTCAAATAAGATATCAAATAGTCCAATGAATGTGTAGGCCCTGCACACACGTGGACACAAACACAGCAAGTGATTGTGACGTCACTGCTGTGCATTTGTGTGCGTGCGGAGGGATGAACGAACGACCCGTGGGTTTGCTGGCCGCATCCTCTCACCTCTGGTGTCGCACTTCCATCTTCATCTTCTGCTTGGGGGTGCGGTCTCCGTGCCGGATCACGGCAATCACGCAGCGCAGCTCCATCCTGCGCGCATCGCCGCCACACGTTCGTGCAACAACCACAACGACGACTGTGTGCGTGTGTCGGTGAGATATCTGGACGCCGTCCAATCAGCGAGCTCCTCCCACAGGAGAGACTGCATTGGCGAGGTCATGTAGCCCACAGGCCCAGATACCGCTCGCCTAAGCAGCTCCTGTTTGGCTAGATAGAGGGGGCTAAACGGGCACGGCGCGGGTTGAAGAACAGAGGGGTTGCTGCGATACAGGAGGATGTGGAGCTGAGTGGACTTGCCGATGACCGGCACCAGCGGTGTAAAGATCGGCCTCTGTGGAGGAGGCTCGTGAAGGACGCTACTCGGCAGTTGGAGGCAGTCGCCCTCCAACAACAACGGAGGGCAGAGGAGCGACGCTCACAACAACGAGCGGAGCGCCAGATGGGTAAAAGGCAGGAAGCTGGCACAGTAGGGGGCACAGGTGGTGCATCTGCCAGTCATCTCAATGAGTCAACCCATGGCACCTCAGTCTATTCCATGGCCTCCTGCCAGCAGCGAGCCATCCACACTTCACGTGATGGCCTTAAAGTACAGCCTGGCACAAGCGCCATGGTGACGTCACCGCCACTTCGTGGTTGTTGTTGTTGTGCAAGTGTAAGTATGGGGAGCGGTCGTGTCGCGGTTAGCGCACTGCGATATGAACCCGACAACCCGAGTTAGATTCCCGCTCATGACCAACACCAGTGACAATAATTTTAACTGGTGCTGGGCTTCCCCTAGGTCGACTCAGCTTTAAATGAGTACCTGGTGCGGTGTGTAAACATCAACACTGGGGAGACAAAGGCAGCAGAGAGTGGTGATGACCGCCCACCACCTCGTGTGCCGTACCCGCCTTCATAGGTGCTGCTCGCTATCAGCACTTGCCCCAACGGCCTGTTGAGCCTATAGGGGGGGACCTTTTTCTGAATCTTTGTGCGAGTGAGTAGGCACCGTACATGGTGCCGGCGGTGGTGGGGACGATGGGGATGTCCTCGGCCTCCAGGGGAACCGACCACGGGATCTGGAACTGTGGGGCCAACTCCCGCATCATGAGGTTCCTGTAGACACAAAGACAAAGATCCCCCCGGTGCGGCTTACACGGGCTGCTGAGGAAAGTGCTGTTGGCGAGGAGCGCCTATGAAGGCCGGCACGGCGCACGTTCACACACCGCACCAGGTATTCATTTAGAACCGAGTCAACCTTATTGGAGGCCCAGGACTGGTTCAGATAATCATCGCCAGTGCTGGCCCAGAGTGGGAATCAAACTCGGGTGGCCGGGTTCGTTGGGCAGCGCGCTCACCCCTGCGCCACCGCTCACCAACACACGAATACAATAAAGCACAGAGACACACACACATGTACGCACACACACTCAAGCAATAACGCTGCACTGCAACTCTCCTGTGTTGTACTATGCTACGCTATGCTGCACTGCACAAGGCTTTGCTGTACTGCACTCTGCTGTGTTGTACTACGCTACGCTGCACCAGGATGCGTTGTACTGCACTCCGCTGTGTTGTACTACATTATGCCGCACCGTGTCGCGCTCACCCCAAGATCTTGGCGCAGTCATCATAGTACTTCATGGAGTTCTTGACGAAGCTGAAGCCGTTAACGTCGCACACGTACGAGTGCCCGTTCGCTCGCAGCAGGTCGAACCCGCACACCGTTTGCTGCGCAAAAAGGACACGGAGAAAAGAGGGGGACGCGCGGGGACGCACAGGGGCGGGGACACACATGGGGTCATGGGGGGACACGGGGAGACACGGGGGGACACGGGCACAGCACCACCGATCACACGAGGCTGGAGAGAACGATCCGACTCACGAGAGAGCGGCGCGGTGACTCTCGTGCCTGGCAGCAAGAAGCAGGCCCTGGGTGTGACTCCCAACTTGGGCACCGCCTTTCTGTGTGGAGTTCACAGTTCTTCCCCTGTTCTACAGAGTGAGTGTGCGAGTGTGTGTGAGTAGGGGTTGTATGTTCTCCCCCTGTTCTACAGAGTGAGTGTGAGAGTGTGTGTGAGTAGGGGTTGTATGTTCTCCCCCTGTTCTACAGAGTGAGTGTGCGAGTGTGTGTGAGTAGGGGTTGTATGTTCTCCCCCTGTTCCGTCTCACAGCTAAAATCCACACACACCGGTATCAGCCACAAACACCCCAATGGTGAAAAAATCACCTGCAAATAAATTTCCATCGAGATCACACAAAGCAGCACCAGCAACATCGCCCCCCCCGCTACGGCAAAAACTTGGCAGGACCCGCCACTTTGCCGAGATGTTGACTACCTTGTCTAGAATGAATGGCATACAGGAGGTCGTGGGTGCGATCCCAACCCTGACGCCTGCTGTATATTTGGAGTTTGCATGTTCTCCCCGTGGTCGCATTGGATTTGTGTGCGTGTCCTCCGGTTTTTCCCTCCACATTTAGAATCAAAAAGCGTTTAGAGTATGTGGCTGCTATAAATGTCAACATGAGGAGCCACGTTGTTGAGCTATCATTTGTGATAGCCAGGTCGTCTCTGAAAAAGAGCTACGTAGCTCAGTGGGCCTTCAAATAGTAACAATATCGTTTTAGTGAAAGAGTCCTGAGACTCGGCGAGGCTCCCCCAGGGTAAGCCAGCGGAATCGGAGCGACTGCGAGAGACCCAAGGTGCTGCGGCCAGGTGGGAGCGCGCTCGCCGCTCAATTCCACAGGTGCGCATTGACTGCTGCCGCCCCTAGCGGGAAAATAGTAGCTCGGGCATCCAACTGCCTCAAAGTGCTCCGAGCCCGCCACTGCCCGGCAGCCTCCTCCACGAGCCTCCTCCACAAGCCTCCTCCACAAGCATCCTCCACAAAGGTCGATCTTAGCTCCGCTGGGCCGGGGAGGTGGGCAGGGGGGGGGCAAACAAGTGGGCGAGTCGGGGCTCGTACCTTGAAGGCGAGGCACACTTTGCGGGCGATGAGCTTCTCGCGGGCGTTGAGGATGACCGGGTAGCGCACCTCCTTGCCCTCGGCGTCGCGCTCCACCTTCCCGTCGAGCGCCGGCGACTTGCGCGCCTCCGCGTGCGCGTAGTCCGGCCCCACCGTGTACACCTGGGCCGGCACGGAGGGGGGCGCAATCGCACGCGCTCGCAACATCGTCGACAACGGCAACCGGCGTTCGTCACTCCGTGGCCGTGACGTCACTCCACCGGCCCTTGTGCCAGGCTAGGTGCACTTTGAGGCCATCACATGAAGCGTGGGAGGCTCTCCCTGCTGGCAGGTGGTCACGGAAAAGACCCAGGTTGACTGAGATGACTGGCAGATGCATCACCTGTGCTCCCAGCTGTGCCACTTCTCTGCGTTTTAGCCATCCGGCGCTCTGCCCATTGTTGTGAGGGTCGCTCCTCTGGGAAAATGCTGCCTAGAGTTGCTGGACTGCCCAGTAGCCTCACTGTGCACCGAGCCTGCCACTGCCCAGTAGCATCCTTCACGAGCTTCCTTCACAGAGGTCGATCTTGACACCACTGGTGCCAATCACCGGCAAACAGAGGCTGCCTGGGCATGTGGGCTATATCCCTCTCCAAAGACAAAGATCCCCCATGTAGCCGTTAGCCGACTCTTGGGGCAAGTGCTGTTAGCGAGCACCTTTTAAGGCCGAAACGGCACGCAAAGAAATGTGCGGTCAGCACCAGTCCCGGCTGCCATTTTCTCCTCAGTGCTGATGCTTGCACACCGCACCAGGTTATCATTTAAGCCTGAGTGTACCTAGGGGAGGCCCAGCACCGGTTCAGATATTCGTCACTGGTGTTGGCTGTGAGCGGGAATTGAACTTGGGTCACCGAGTTCTTGGCGCAGGATACTCACCACTGCACCACCGCTCCCCACGCGCACACATAAATACACAGACACATAGACATACACACACGCACAGAGATACACAGACACATAGACACACACGTACACACAGAGAGATACACAGACACATAGACACACACACACGTACACACAGAGATACACAGACACATAAACACACACACACGCACACGTACACACACACACATAGACACACACACACACACACGTACACACAGACACGCACGCCAAACCCACCACGAGCGCCGATTACCTTCACGTCGGTGCCATCGGTTGGCATAAACTCCTCGTACAAGTACGAGCCTGTCTTGCGCACGTTGCTCTCCGGGTAATACACGCTGCTCCGGCTGCCAATCTGCCAACACGCACAAAGATAAAGCTCTCCTCGTGCATCCCATACACGTTGTTTGGGGCAAGTGCCGTTAGCGAGCACCTATGAAAGCCTTCAAGGGTGGCCAATACCTCGCCAGGCCGCCTTTGTCTCCCAAGTGGCAATGTTTGCATACCGCACCAGGTACTCATTTGAGGCCGAGTCGACCTAAGGGAGACCCAGGACCGGTTCAGTTAATCGTCATTTGATGTTGGCCATGAGCGAGTTACTGGGTTCGTAGCGCAGTGCGGCGCTAACCACTACGCTACCGCTACCCACACTCAACACACGTCGCGCACACACACGCGCGCACACACGCACACATGTAGACAATTGCCGCATAGCACAGGGGTAGGAGGTGGCCTGCCCTGTCCTGGTATCACCCCGGAGAGGAGGCAATGCGTGACCAACGCGTGTGCCGGCGTTGCGGCACGGAGCGTGCGTCCGGAACCTCTCGTGGCGCTTGCCAAACTTTGCAGAATTTGGCACGGCGATGCCGGCGGCGCTGTTCCAACGCGCATTCTCCTGGCTCGATCACGATGGCAAAGGCGCACTTGGCAGGACCCTCTTAAAACACGACGTCTTGAGACTCGGCGAGGACTCTCCCCGGGACAACTCGCCTTGCGAAAAAGGCGTTGGCTGCCGCCGCCGGCCGACGTGGGGTAGTAGATGTAGACGTTGTGATCCTCGGCGCACACCGGCTTCTCCACAAACGGCTTCTGGAAGACGTCTCCGTTGATCTCCACGTGGTCCTCCCCCTCCACCAGGTCGCAGGCTGCAGCCCGGGAGGCCCGGCCGGACGGACGGACGGCGGTGGGTGGGGGGGGGGTAGAGACGGCGTTGAGGTTCAGCGAAACGCGGGACGCGGCCCTCGCCCCGCGTCGGTACGCAGCGGTCAGTGGCCCGGAGAAGAGCGCCTCGACATATGGAGACACGAGCACGGTGCCCTTCGGTGTTGTGCAGAGCACACGGCTCCAACCCCACACACTGTAAGCATCTGGTAAAGTCACCAGCAATGGTCCGAGCGATGGACGACGATACTGATGAGACACTGCATGTCGAAACCGCTCCAAGTTTTGCTTGTTGAACCAATGCTGCTGAATGTATGCACTCCTATCAGGCTGATGGGATGTGTAAAAAAGAGTTTTTTTCATGCAGAGGGACAGAGGTGGGACGGAGGCGAAATATCTGCATTGTTATTTTGTCGCTTAGATAGCAAGTAGCAAGGCAGCGGTAGATTTGGGCGACACACAAAGGTGTGCAGCGTGGCGTGTACAAAGCTCTCACTCAGCCCTGCCCAGAGCACTCGCTCAAAGAACTGATCGTGTGGCCATTTTGTCTTTCAAACCACCACTTGAAGGAGTTGAGAAAACGAGGCCGTCCCAAGCAGCAGAGACACAAAGACACGAGCGGAGACCGGTTTCATCATCTTTAGGACTCATCAGTACAGCCCAGTCATCAACGTTCACTGCTATTGCAAGCCCCCCCCCCCACCCCGGGACGGCCACATTCTCTCAACTTTCTGAGTCGGCGTTTCCAAATGGCAACCCGGTCACAACGCTCAGTTCCATTGAGCTGGCGGTGTGGATAAGGCCGCGCGAGCTCCTGTCCGCCTTCGTGTGCCGCCGAACCATCGGTCCCGTTCCCGGCCCTTGGCGGTTCTGCCCTGGCGTGGGGCCTCAGGCCGCCGCGCCGCGGCCTCGCGGGGGACGCTCACCGTCAGGGTGGTCCGGGTTGCGGTTGAGGATGGCGTAGCGCGGCAACTCGATCCCCTCCGCTCGCAAGATCCGGTACACCTCCCTCCTGCGCACGGGCGAACCGCCGATCGCCACAAACACATCCAGCCGCGCATGCTCACGGCGGCCCACGCGTCCACATGCGGCTTCATTCTCCGTTTATCCAGCCGGCGGGGTTATTTCACCTGGATACCGATTGGGTGAGTTGGTACGAGTGCATTGGCGAGTTGGTGAATGACAGGGTATGCTGGGGGGTGAGTGAGCAAGTCGGTGAGCGAGCGAGTGGGTGATAGAGTGAGTGGGTGATAGAGTGAGTGGGTGAGAGAGTGAGTGGGTGACCAGGAGAATGAGTGGATGGGCAGGTGAGAGATTTCACCTGGATAGTGATTCTGTGAGTTGGTGCGTGATTGAGTGCATTGGCGAGTCGGCGAGTGAGAGGATAGGCGGGCATGTGATTGAATGGGTGAGTGTTGGCGCGGGGTGGAGAGGGCCCGGCCATGCGGGCGCTCACCGGTCCTGGATGTGGTATTGCATGTTGAGGTCGTTGATGACAAAGGGCTTGCGCAGCTTGCTGTACGCGACCGCCTTGTCCAGCGGGAAGCCTGCGGGACACGCGGCCGAAGCTCCGCGTCAGCCTGGCCGAAGGGCGCCGTCCTGCTCCGGGCGCGGCGCTGACCACGCAACCGCTCGTGTGCCGTACCGGCCTTCACAGGTGCTACTCGCCGAGAGCGCACGCCCCAACACTCTGCTGAGGCTATGCGGGGGATCTTTCAGTTGGTGCGTGCGTGCGCGCGCGTGCGTGCGTGCAGGCACGTGCGTGGGTGTGGGTGCGTGCGTGGGCGTGGGTGCGTGGGCGTGGGTGCGTGGGCGTGGGTGCGTGCGTGCAGGCACGTGCGTGGGTGTGGGTGCGTGCGTGGGCGTGGGTGCGTGGGTGCGTGGGCGTGGGTGCATGCGTGTGCGTGCGTGCGTGGGTGTGGGTGCGTGCGTGTGCGTGCGTGGGTGTGGGTGCGTGCGTGGGTGCGTGCGCGGGTGTGGGTGCGTGCGTGGGTGTGGGTGCGTGCGTGGGTGTGGGTGCGTGCGTACCCTTAGAGTGGAAGGAGATGAGCACGTGGCAGGGCGGCCACTCGGCGACACGCGCGTGCAGGATCGTGTCCTCGGGGAAGATGCTCACGCTCAGGTAGGGGAACATGCGCAGGCGCGCCAGGATCTCCGCCATGGGCCGCGAGTGCGACTTCTTCGCCATGGCGCAGATCCCCACCACGATGAGCCGCTCCTCACGCTGCACGCACAAAGACAAAGATCCCCCCGCTATAGCCCGTGACACACTGTTAGGGCAAGTGCTCCTCGCGTGCACCTATGAAAGCCGGCAAGGTGCACGAGAGGTTGGGTGGCCACCATCACGCCCAGCTGCCTTTGTCTCCCCAGTGGCGAGTCAACTTAGAGGAGGCCCAGGACCGGTTCAGATAATTGTTGCCCCACGTGTATAGTGCGACAGCGTGTGTAGCGCTCACCTCGTCGTGATCCTTGTCGCTATCGTCCGACGAGGAGTGCTCCGATCCCATTGGCCCCTCTCCATCGTCAAAGCCGCCCTCGTCCAGAGCCCCACGCCAGCCCAACATCATCCACCTGTGTGTGTGCGTTAGACTTCTTTTGCATCGTACATAGCCAACCGTGCTAATCGGGAGGTGCACCCGAGCCGCGCGAGGCAGCGGCACACACACACACGGTACAGGTGTGACACAGTACAGGTGTGACACACACACACGGTACAGGTGTGACACACACACACGGTACAGGTGTGACACACACACACGGTACAGGTGTGACACAGTACAGGTGTGGCACAGTACAGGTGAGACACACACACAGTACAGGTGTGACACACACACACACACAGTACAGGTGTGACACACACACACAGTACAGGTGTGACACACACACACAGTACAGGTGTGACACACACACACAGTACAGGTGTGGCACAGTACAGGTGTGCCGGACCTAACTCGGCCTCATGGCTGCCACTAATACAGACACATAGAGACAAAGACACACAACAACCGCTATTCGCCACTAAGTGGCGGTGATGTCACCAAGACGCTTGTGCCAGGCTATGTGCACCTTGAGGCCACGTGAAGTGTCGAACCCCCACTGGCAGGAGGTCACGAGGTAGACCCAGATGCCATGGGTCGACTGACTGAGATGACTGGCTGATGCACCGCCTGTGCCCCCTACTGTGCCAACTTGCTGTGCTTTAGCCACACGGTGCTCCGCTCGTTGTTGTGAGCGTCGCTCCTCCGCCCTCTGTTGTTGTTGGAGGGCGACTGTCTCCAACTGCCAAGCAGCGTCCTTCACGAGCCTCCTCCAGAGGCCGATCTTACCAGTCATCGGCAAGTCCACTCAGCTCCACGTCCTCCTGTACCACATCACTCCATCTCTTCTTTAGCCCGTGCCGCGCCCGTTTAGCCCCCTCGATCCGGCCGAACAAAAGCTGTTTAGGCATGCGGTGGCTGGGCATGCGGGCTACATGACCCAGCCAACGCAGCCTTGCCTGCCGGAGGAGCTCACCGATGGGACTTTGTCCACATCTTTCAAGGATTTGTGAGCTCCTCACACAATCCAGCCTGGTTAAACCCAGGATGGATCGTAGGCAGGCCAGCCTAAATGTTTCTAACCGGCGAAGATGTTCCATTAGGGGTGTCCACGTTTTGCAAGCGTAGAGAAGGCAGGGAATGACCGTGGGCGAGAAGAGCTGAAGCTTCGTGCGGAGTGATAGACCAGGTAGCTCCCACACAGCGTTACGCAACCGATGAAAAGATAATGCCGCTCGACTGATTCGGAGTGAGACCTCCGCTGTTAAACCGGAGCCGGTCATGAGCACACTGCCCAAGTATGGGAAACTCTCCACTCTCTCCACAACTGCCCCATCACCGATTGGGAGTTGTGGGGGTGGAGTGCCTGATGGTACAAAATACCCAGGCCGGTGCTTCGTTTTGGTAGGGCTGATGGTAAGGCCCCACCTTAGTGGCACACTCCAGTTTCAGCAGCAGCGCCTCCAACTCCTCCTCTGAGTGAGTCGCAATTACCAGGTCGTCGGCATACATAACGTAGTTGACCAATAGGGAGCCATCCCTTGACCGCACCAGGGCATCGATCAGCCTCCCATTGTATCTGTACCAGATGGAAATTCCTCCGGTACAGCTACTGAAGGTTTCACGAACTACGTGGTCGAAATAGATGTTGAATAATGTTGGAGCCAGAGGACATCCCTGTCGCACCCCAAGGTGTACAGGGAATGGCTCTGACTCCCGGCCACGTAGTTTTACCCGGGCCTGCTCACCATCATGAAGGTCCTTAATGATAGGGAGCAGCAGGTCAGGGACTCCGAAAGCACGAAGAACCCAGAGCCCAGGCCTACTGATGGTATCAAAGGCCTTGATCAGGTCAATAAAGCAGAGATGTAGGTCTTGTTGGAATTCCCTACACCTCTGCTGTAGCAAACGGATAGAAAATATGGCATCTGCGCAGGACCGCCCCTTCCTGAAACCGCATTGGGGCTCCGCAAGCCTCTCAGCGTGCCTGGCAAGACGGTGTTGAATAATCCTTGCCAGGACCTTTCCCGGCACACTGAGAAGTGAGATGCCCCTGTAGTTGTTACAGTCTGTGCGGTCCCCCTTCTTAAAGAGGGGGACCACCAGGGCATCCTTCCAGTCCTGCGGAACCCATCCAGTGGTCCAGACTGTTGTTATGATGTCATGTAGGGCAGTCTGTGCACAAACGCCACCCTCCCCTCAGCACATTGATACAGACACACAGACACAGTGACACAGAGACACAGTGACACAGAGACACACACAGTGACACAGAGACACAGACACACAGTAACACAGACACACACACAGGCACACACATAGACAAATATCCCCGTATAGCTTTGACAGACTTTTTGGGCAAGTGCTGGTCGCGTGTAGCAGGCCGCTGGCGTGGCACACGCGGTGGGTGGGTGGCCAGCAACCACGCCCGGCCGCCTTTGTATCTCCACTGCTAATGTTTAAACACCGCACGAGGTTCTAAATTAAGGCCGAATCGACCTAGGGGAGGCCCAGGACCGGTTCAGATGTTCGCCACCGATATGGGCCGTGAGATAACCACCACGTCACCGCTGCCCGGGGGGGGGGGGGGGGCCCTGTGCAAGACCCCCTCTGTGCAGGCAACCCAACTCCTGCACACAGAGACCCCCTCCCTCCCTCCCTCTGCGCGGACCCCTCTCACGCACAGGGGACCCAAGTTGGTGGGGACTGCAGAGGCCTCTCTGCGCTGCAGTGTGCGCACCCCCAGGGGGGGGGGGTGGAGGGGGTGGGTACCTCGATCCGTGGAACCGCTGCCAACCGGCACGGGGCTCCGCGGGGCGGTTCGCGCGGGACGCGGCGCCGGGACGTGGAAGACGCCGCCAGCGAGCAGAAGCGGCCGTGGCGTGACGTCACAAATATGTTGTTGGTCTCCACGGATGACGTTGCCCACGCGGTTTTCATAAACGGTCGATGACGTCGCGCGTGACGTTCGCCGAACACGCGCGGGAAAAACTGCGGCGCGACGTCACGCCGCTCGTGCAACGTCAACGGAGATGTAAACACGACGCGATGACGTCGTCGAACGTTCGGTTGGTGGAGAGGCGGGCAGGTTGATGATGATCGAGATGACGCCGTCGTAAAAACAAAGCCCGTCGCGCTGCCCTGGTGACGTCATCGCGAGCCAGGGTTTGACGAGCGGCACGATGACGTCGTCGTCATAAACAACGGAGCGCGCCGCGTGACGTCACCCCGGGGCCTCGTTTCGTCGGCCGCGACTGCGGAAGCGGGAGACGGAGGCGGCGGCGGCCCCCCCACGCAACCCTCCTCCTCCTCCTCGCTCCAAGCGCTTCGGGCTCTTCACAGTCAGGCTCCAGGGCTCCACGCTCCGGGCTCCACGTATTTAACCCTCCAGGGCTCCGGGCTCCAGGTAATCTACATTCTCGGGCTCCACGTAGTCAGGGTCCAGGCTCCAGGTTCCAGGTCTCTTGGTACTCAGGGTTCCACGTATTCGCGTTTCAGGGCTCCAGAGTTGAGGAAATGCAGATTGCATGGAGTCGGCTTGCAGGACAACAAGTTGTCAGGTTTCAGTCTCCAGCTCCCAGGTTCTAGGGCTTCAGGTGACAGGGCTCCGGGTCCCGCATGTGCTTTGTTGGGATCGAGAGACTGTGTTCAGGGGTTGCGATCCAAGAATCCAAAGATCCTTCTTCCTGTGATCCAGGGCCCAGAGATCCTTGTTCCTGTGATCCAGGGCCCAGAGAGCCATGTTCCTGTGATCCAGGGCCCAGAGATCCTTGTTCCTGTGATCCAGGGCTCAAAGATCCTTGTTCCTGTGATCCAGGGCCCAGAGAGCCATGTTCCTGTGATCCAGGGCCCAGAGATCCTTGTTCCTGTGATCCAGGGCCCAGAGATCCTTGTTCCTGTGATCCAGGGCCCAGAGATCCTTGTTCCTGTGATCCAGGGCCCAGAGATCCTTGTTCCTGTGATCCAGGGCTCAGAGATCCAGGTTCCTGTGATTCAGGGCCCAGAGATCCTTGTTCCTGTGATCCAGGGCTCAGAGATCCAGGTTCCTGTGATCCAGGGCTCAGAGATCCTTGTTCCTGTGATCCAGGGCCCAGAGATCCATGTTCCTGTGATCCAGGGCCCAGAGATCCTTGTTCCTGTGATCCAGGGCCCAGAGATCCAGGTTCCTGTGATCCAGGGCTCAGAGATCCTTGTTCCTGTGATCCAGGGCCCAGAGATCCAGGTTCCTGTGATTCAGGGCCCAGAGATCCTTGTTCCTGTGATCCAGGGCCCAGAGATCCAGGTTCCTGTGATCCAGGGCTCAGAGATCCTTGTTCCTGTGATCCAGGGCTCAGAGATCCAGGTTCCTGTGATCCAGGGCTCAGAGATCCTTGTTCCTGTGATCCAGGGCTCAGAGATCCAGGTTCCTGTGATCCAGGGCTCAGAGATCCAGGTTCCTGTGATCCAGGGCCCAGAGAGCCATGTTCCTGTGATCCAGGGCTCAGAGATGCAGGTTCGTGTGATCCAGGGCTCAGAGATCCT
The DNA here is from genome assembly GCF_964198595.1 of Lampetra fluviatilis. Lineage (NCBI taxonomy): Eukaryota > Metazoa > Chordata > Hyperoartia > Petromyzontiformes > Petromyzontidae > Lampetra > Lampetra fluviatilis. The sequence goes on along the minus strand of NC_136313.1, from coordinate 361,490 downwards.
TGTTCCTGTGATCCAGGGCTCAGAGAGCCATGTTCCTGTGATCCAGGGCCCAGAGATCCTTGTTCCTGTGATCCAGGGCCCAGAGATCCTTGTTCCTGTGATCCAGGGCCCAGAGAGCCATGTTCCTGTGATCCAGGGCCCAGAGATCCTTGTTCCTGTGATCCAGGGCTCAGAGATCCTTGTTCCTGTGATCCAGGGCCCAGAGATCCATGTTCCTGTGATCCAGGGCCCAGAGATCCTTGTTCCTGTGATCCAGGGCCCAGAGATCCTTGTTCCTGTGATCCAGGGCCCAGAGATCCTTGTTCCTGTGATCCAGGGCCCAGAGATCCTTGTTCCTGTGATCCAGGGCTCAGAGATCCAGGTTCCTGTGATCCAGGGCCCAGAGATCCTTGTTCCTGTGATCCAGGGCTCAGAGATCCAGGTTCCTGTGATCCAGGGCTCAGAGATCCTTGTTCCTGTGATCCAGGGCCCAGAGAGCCATGTTCCTGTGATCCAGGGCTCAGAGATGCAGGTTCGTGTGATCCAGGGCTCAGAGATCCTTGTTCCTGTGATCCAGGGCTCAGAGAGCCATGTTCCTGTGATCCAGGGCCCAGAGATCCTTGTTCCTGTGATCCAGGGCCCAGAGATCCAGGTTCCTGTGATCCAGGGCCCAGAGATCCTTGTTCCTGTGATCCAGGGCTCAGAGATCCATGTTCCAGGGATTCGCAGCCTCGGGATGCGAGTTTGATGGATTCAGGATCCGGGTATCGTCGGGATTGGGGTTTTAGGAACTCACAATTCCTGGGGTTGAGTTTCCAGGATGCCAAAGCAGCCACATCTGTCCCTTCAAACAACAAACGAGATTTGACACATCCCACATCAGCCACACGTCCTTGTGGGCGAGCGTGCATTGCCTCGGCGACACTGGAGGAGGGCTGATGGTGATGGGTGATAATGAGCATCTTGATGGCCATGCTTACGACGACGATGATTGACGATGGTGACGTTGATAGCGTTGCGCATAATGTGGATGATAAAGATGCTGCTGATGATGCTGATTTTACTTATTTTTACATTTAAAGAGGGCTATTAGTTCAAGGCGCTCTATGACATCGGTATTAAAAGCAGTTACAAAAATCGAATGCTTTAGATGGCAAGGGCAGTGGCAAGGGCCGAGGAAGGAGTGACCGTAACAAGAAGAGGGCACGTGGGGTCACGGACGGGCTGTAGGGGACGGACGGAGGGGAGGGAATGGGCTATAGAGAAGAGGGGAGGCTAAGGAGGGGGACTGCTTCATGTACAGGGGCAGTGCTGAGTCGACGTGCAGTGTTGAATCTATGGTGCAGTGCTGAGTGACTGAGTCTATGGTGCAGTGCTGAGTGACTGAGTCTATGGTGATTGATGGTAATGCTTTTGTTGACGATGATGGTGATCATTCTCACGCTCGGCGTGCTGACGATGCTGCCTGTTCTGCTCACTCTCGCTGATGCTGCTGTCCACGTCACCTCCACTGTCCCCCGTGCCCTCCCCCCGTGCCCTCCGGCAGGCCCTCCCGCAGGCCCTCCGGCAGGCCCTCCGGCACGCAGGCCGCCATGACCCGCCTGTCCCGCTTTGCGCTGCGCGCGGCCTCCCTACTCGGCCTTTGGGCGGCTCTGCTGGTGGCGGGGCCGGCGCTGCCCGTGCCCGTGCGGGCCGTCCTGGTGCCCCTGCCGGCCTACGCGCTGGTGCTGCTCGGCTGCTACTCGCTGGCGTCCGTGGGGATCGGCTTGGCAACGTTCGGCGACTGCCCCGACGCGGCCAAGGAGCTGGCGACGCAGATCGGGGAGGCGCGCCGGGACCTCGCCTCCAAGGGCTTCTCCCTCTAGTGCAGTGGGGGTGAGGTGGGGGGGGGGAAGAGGCCCCCCATAACCCACTACGTCTTTGCGAGAGCCCGCCGGGCCGCGGTGGTGTTCGATGTCGGATGGCGCGGGTAGTGGACGCTGTCTGGAATATTGACTCTTTACGTGAATGATGGAAAAGAAACCTGTCGCTGGAGGTACTGGTGTAAGAGAGACATTGGTGTAAGAGATACGCTGGTGTAAATTTCCAAGTGTATTTTTTAAAGCAAAATATACCCCAAGAGACCACGGTCAATCTCATTTGCAAGAGTGACTTGGGTCACCAATAGCAAAATTAAAAACGTAAACTTAAGTGCTGTACAACTATTAAACAAATAGGATTCAGATCAAAATAAGAAAATAGCAGAGCAGAGATGACCGCATTGAAGTTACATTGGACACGGTGCACAAACATCAACCGGTATTGAATAAAATAAACTTGCAAAAAATGTTTGCTCGGACAAATTATTCAGAGATATTAAGTTACAGACATTAAAGTGGACTCAGGGTAATACACCAGTAGAGTAACAGACCGGTGGAATGCGGACATCCCGTCACGTACACCCCGTGATGGACACGTCACGTACACCCTGTGATGGACACCCCGTGACGTACACCCCGTGACGGACACCCCGTGTGACGGACACCCCGTCACTTACACCCCGTGATGGACACCCCGTGACGTACACCCCGTGACGGACACCCCGTGTGACGGACACCCCGTGACGTACACCCCGTCACTTACACCCCGTGACGGACACCCCGTGTGATGGACACCCCGTGACGGACACCCCGTCACTTACACCCCGTGATGGACACACTGTGACGGACCCCCCGTGATGAACACCCCGTGACGGACACCCCGTCACTTACACCCCGTGACGGACCCCCCGTGATGGACACCTCGTGACGGGCATTCTGTCACTTACACCCCGTGATGGACACCCCGTGACGCACACCCCGTGACGGACACCCCGTGACGTACACCCCGTGTGATGGACACCCCGTGACGGACTCCCCGTGACGGACACCCCCGTCACTTACACCCCGTGACGGACACCCCGTGGCGTACACCCCATGACGGACACCCCGTGTGATGGACACCCCGTCACGTACACCCCGTGACGGACACCCCGTGACGGACACCCCGTGACGGACACCCCCGTCACTTACACCCCGTGATGGACACCCCCGTCACGTACACCCCCGTGACGGACACCCCCGTGACAAGACACCAGCGTGACGGAGACACTGAAACAGGCATCGGCGAGATTGGAGACGGGAATGATCGTGGTGACATGGCGCTCAGGTAGCGTTTTTGCAGAGATTCGCAAATTAAAACTGGCAGGCTGCCCTGGTAAATACTGCCGTGTGTATCGTACAATACTACTGCGCGGCGCCGTCTGCTTTGCCCACAGTTGACGTTAACGGTCCCGTGACGCCACTTGCAAGAGCAGGAGGCCATTGCGTGCCAGCATCATCAAGGTCCATATCTCAGAGTCTACAAATGTATTTAGGAGGAGGAATCCCATGGATCTCCTTTTCACAGATGTCCCGGAGCGGCACGGGGGTCAGCGAGTTACATCACCAAACAATACAAAAGACGATATGAATGCAAGTTGCAAACAAATATAAAGTATAGAAGTAAAAATTGAAAAAGTACATAAATTCCTGCCGATTTTTCAACAGCAAATGCAACCTTGGGACAAGGCAGCAAAGTAACAAGAGTCCCAGACCACAGCAAGACAACAACGACAACAGCCTCGGAGCACACTAGGACAACAACAACACAGTCTGTCATATCTGAATCATTACCGCAAATTGCTTAATTGGGGGGAAAAAAACATAGCAATCACCCCCCACTGCAAGAACGCGTCACGGGAGCTTCCGTACACAAGTCTGCTGAGCGTGCGAGCGGAATCGTTCGACTCTTACGATGGCAGTCGCAATGTGGTGTTGATGTTCTCGATGTTAATGTGGAGGTCCTGCTGCTGGCCACAACGAGAGGGCTTCAACAGAGAGAGAGAGAGAGAGCTCGCGTCGTGTCGCTGTTCCTCCGCTGAAGAAGCGCCGGCTGCAGTGGCGTTTACTCTGCGGCCCACAATAATAATTAGAAAGGTGATACCAGCGTGATGGAGATGGTGGTGGCGGCATATCGGAAATAGTGATATGCTATAAATGAACGATGCTCCCTGTATGAAATAAAAGTTGCGTCGAGTGTTGTGGGCCCAGGTTTGTGAACTCGCCCCAGGCGGGGAATTGGTGCACGTTGGATGTCGCGCAAACTCCACGTGGTTTTGCGTTCAGCCACAAGCGGCTCCGTGAAGGCTCGGAGCGATGAGTGTACACCGTCGCCTGTCTGGAGTGGTCTGCAGTGTCTATGAAACCAGGTGTGTCGTCCCACAAGATCCTGTGGCTGGTGGGATGTATAACAAAAAAGTTTGATGTGGAGAGACACCTTAAGGAAGCAATTTACTTATTAATTTCATATCCTCCACAGCGATGCACGTGATTATGTTGTGTTGTGCACTATGCAGTGTCGTGTTGAACGAAGACCCAACGTTGATTCAAGCAAAGCCGACTGCTTATGAGGCACTGAATATTAAAACCACTTGCAGGGTATATCACTCTACGAGTTGCAAAACGCTACTAAAACGCTCCACTCCCAAAAGAAACGCAGTGCGGCTGATGGGATGTGTGTGGATCGGTGGTGTAGTTGGTTATTGCGCTGCACAACGAACCCGGCGACCCAAGTTCGATTCCCGCTCACGGCCAACACGAATCTCTGGACCTCACCTAGGTCGACTCAGCCTCAAATAAGTACCAGCCTCGAATGAGTGCCTCGTACACAAATGAGTAGCTTGTAGTCATTTGTGCGGCGTTTAAACATCGCGATTTGGCGAGCGGTCCTGGCACATCTCCTCCGAGCATGTGCCGTGTCGGCCTCCATCGGCTGCTGGCTAACAGCGCCTGCCGCCCAAGTCAGCACGACACGGGGGATCTTTGTGTCACAAAAATAATACAGACGTCAGTGCCCGATTATCCTAGTCGCACAAGTAGCTACGCATGCAGCAGCTACGGGCCCGCACTTTCAAGGGCCCCCGCGCTAAATGCTTTAAATATTTCAATTCAGAGCACTTGCTCTATTGCTATAGTACTATACTGCCTTCAACTTTTATGAACGACTGGGTGTTTAAGGTTAGCGATTTGTCGTATTATCTGGCCGTATAGCAAATAAAAAAATAAAATTACTTTAATATGAAAGTTTAAATTGTGTTTTAATATAAAGTTTTTATTTTTATTCAAGGCCCCTTTTTAACACATGCTACAGGCCTCGCACTAGCTTGATCCGGCACTGAAACGCGTGTACAATTGTTGCGCGGAATCGAGGAGGGGGGGGGGGGCGAAGTTGGTCGGCTCGCTGCAGACAACGCGCAGCGAGAGCGTCTGGACCAAGTTGATTCAGCGGCCAGAGGCGAGACGCAGCAGCAGCAGCGGCGGCAGCAGCGGGGCGAGGCAGGGCGCCGGGTGGCGCGGCACGGGCACGGGTTGGGGTTGGGGGGGGTCAATAGCGGGGGAGGCAGCCCCGCCCCCACCCCCCCGAGGGTGGGGGGTGCTGTGCAGTGAACGGTCATCCCCCATCCGTGTCTCACCCCCCCAGCCCCCCCCTGTCTCACCCCCCCCAGCCCCCCGTGTCTCACCCCCCCCAGCCCCCCGTGTCTCACCACCAGAAGCCCCCCCCCCCCCGTGTCTCGCTCCCATCCGTGTCTCGCCAAGACTCCAAGACCGACGCTGACAAAGTGCGGGGGACTCGGTTCATGGCCGAGTCGACCTAGCAGGAGGACGAGGAGGACCAAAAAAACCCGCCTCGCAGTACCACTCGCCACTGATGCAAGCCGTGACACGCGCACAGAGACACTCCCACAGGGAAAACCCCAACACGTACCCCTGAATAACAAGATGAATCAGATACACCATGCGTCTCCTTCCGGGACGTGTCCCTCCACCTACACAACCCAAGGTCTGTTTGACACATCCCATCAGCCGCACGGCCTTCCCGCAGAGCAGGTGTCGGCAGCATTGGTTCAACACAAGCGGCACTCGAGGCCGGTTTCGACGTTTAGTGTCTCATCAGCAGAGTCGGACTCGCTTGATAACCAATTCCGGATGATGGGATGTGTTACAAAAAAAGTATTAACACCGATATGTGTACGTGGAGGAGGCTGATTGGTTAGTTTTCTGGCTTACACGGTGCCTGTAACAAACTCACACCACGCACAGTGCATACCCACTACACACCACGCACACTCACTACACACCACACACAGTGCACACTCACTACACACCACACACAGTGCACACTCACTACACACCACGCACAGTGCACACTCACTACACCCCACGCACAGTGCACACTCACTACACACCACGCACACTCACTACATACCACACACACTCACTACACACCACACACAGTGCACACTCACTACACACCACGCACAGTGCACACTCACTACACCCCACGCACAGTGCACACTCACTACACACCACACACAGTGCACACTCACTACACACCATGCACACTCACTACACACCACGCACACTCACTACACACCACACACAGTGCACACTCACTACACACCACACACAGTGCACACTCACTACACACCACGCACAGTGCACACTCACTACACACCACGCACAGTGCACACTCACTACACACCACGCACAGTACACACTCACTACACACCACGCACACTCACTACACACCACACACACTCACTACACACCACACACAGTGCACACTCACTACACACCACGCACAGTGCACACTCACTACACACCACACAGAGTGCACACTCACTACACACCACGCACACTCACTACACACCACACACACTCACTACACACCACACACCATGCACACTCACTACACACCACGCACAGTGCACACTCACTACACACCACGCACAGTGCACACTCACTACACACCACACAGAGTGCACACTCACTACACACCACGCACACTCACTACACACCACACACCATGCACACTCACTACACACCACGCACAGTGCACACTCACTACACACCACGCACACTCACTACACACCATGCACACTCACTACACACCACGCACAGTGCACACACACTACACACCACACACACTACACACCACACACACTACACATCATGCACACTCACTACACACCACGCACAGTGCACACTCACTACACACTCACTACACACTACACACCACGCACAACGCACAGAGACAAAGAGCCCCGTATCACACAAATTGTGGCCACCCACGCCCGCTCGCCCGCCTTTGTCTCCCAAGTGGCGATGTTTACACACCGCACTGACACAAACTGACACACACTGCACACGTAACGTACCGACACGCTCACCTATCTACACAGACTGTTGATGCAGGTCGTGTTAGTGAGCACCTATTAAGACCGCGCCTATGAGGGGTGGGGCGCTTAGCACCACGGCCGTGCAATACACATACACAATACACACAGACGCATACAAAGCAAAGATAAAGGTCCCATCCTATAATTAGTTAATTACCCCATGTAGCATTTCACAGGCTGTGTGTGGGGCGTGGTTCTGACCACATTACCCCTGATGCCATGTGCAGTGACGGCCTTAATAGGTGCTCGCTAACAATACTCGTCACAACAATCTCAACGCTCATACACATTGAGACGGAGACAAACACATCCCCAGTATAGCCTGAGCGGGCCATTTGGGCAAGTGTTGTTCGCGAGCACCGATGAATGTTGGTACGGCACACTCAGGGAGTGGGTGGCTAGCACCACGCCCGGCCGCCTTTGTCTCCCAAGTGGAAATGTTCACATCGCACCAGGTACTAATTTGAGGCTGAGTATACTTAGGGGAGACCCAGGATCGGTTCAAATATTCGCCACTATTAATTTTGTCGTGAACGGGAATCGAACTTAGCTCGCCGGGTTCGGAGTGCAGCACGCGAACCACGACACTACCGCTCCCCAACACTCACCCACATTGACAAAGCCCGCACACGCAATGTAGGCACTGTGTGTGTGTGTGTATCACAAGATACGCACTGTATACACAATACACACACATTCAAACAAAGATTCCCACCATACCTGTACAGTTGAGGCTTTCACAGACACACAATACACCCACATGCCAACAACATACACCGACACAAAAAGACAAAGATCTCTCGTGTAGCCTTCAACAGACCTTTGGGGCAAGTGCTGTTAGCGAGCACCATTGCTGATGTTTACACACCGCACCAGGTACTCATTTAACGCTGAGTTGACCTAAGGGAGGCCCATGACCGGTCCAAAAATTCGCCACTGATATTGGTCGTGAGCGGGAATTGGTGCGCTAACCACTGCGCCGCCGCTCCCCTCTAGACACAAACACAGCAGAGGTTGCTCGCCCCTAATTGGCGGTGACGTCACCACGGCGCTTGTGCCAGGCTAGGTGCACTTTGAGGCCTCATGAAGTGTCGAAGGCTCGATAGCAGGTCACGGGATAGACCCACTTGATTGAGATGACTGACAGACGCATCACCTGTGCTCCCCACTGTGCCACCTGGCTGGGTTTAGCCGCCCGGCGCTCCGCTTATTGTTGTGAGGATCGCTCCTCTGCCTTTCGTTGTCCTTTGAAGGCGACTGCCTCCAACTGCCCAGCAGCGTCCTTCACGAGCCTCCTCCATAGAGGCCGATCCTGACACCGCTGGTACCTGTCATCGGAAAATCCACTCAACTTTAGATCCTTTGGCATCACATCATCCGAATACTCATGACACACAAAGTGTTTGCCACAAATGAACCACGACAACTCGCTGATCGCGTCAAGGAGCCTAAACCATCACGCGAACGCCGCTCATCCTCGCAGCGGCTTTTGGATAACCGTCGAACAAAGACGGTCACTGCATCGCACTTTGAGATGCGCTTCTGCGGCCGTCTGGAACGCTCTCCCTTCCGATATTAGGAAGCCACCGAAGCTATGTGCTTTTACATCTTGATTGAAAACTGATTTTTTACAACTACTTTTTGTATTTAATTTGTTGTCCTACCCGCGCACATCCCATTATCACGATTGGCTACGTACAGTGCGAAAAAAGTTACAAAAACATACAGCCCGTACCACCCACTCGCTCAGTCACCCACCCAATCGTGTACCAGTCTATCTCTTTTTTAGCCTGTGCCAAGCCCGTTTAGCCCCCTCTATTCGGCCGAACAGAAGCTGTTTGGGCATGCCGTGGCTGGGCATGTGGGCTTCGCGTAGAGTGATAGCCCAGGGAGGAATCTTCCACGCAGCGGCACGCAGCTGATGAAAAGATAATAAAGATAATGCCGATCGACTGATTCGCAGTGAGACCTCCGCTGCCAAACTGCCCAGGTGTGCGAACTCTCCACACCTGCCCCCATCACTCGTGGGGAGAGTGGACAAGGTGGAGAATTTGATTACATAAAATACCCAGCAAAGTTGCTTTGTATTGATTGGGCTGCTGGCAAGTCCCCAATTCGTAGTCGCATGCTCCAGGTTTGGCAGCGGTCTCCAACTCCTCAGAGTGAGCAGCAATTACCAGATCATCAGCAGAGATAACATGGCTCACCGATAGGGAGCCATCACTAGACCGCACCCGGTCATCAATCAGCCTCCTCTTGTATCTGTACCAAATGGAAATTCCTCCGGTACAGCCATAGGAGGCTTCTCGAATTACGTGGTTAAGAAAGATGTAAATAGTGTTGGGGCCAGAGGACATCTCTGTCGCACCCCAAGGTGAACAAGGAATGGCGCTGCCTACAAAGACAGAGATACCCCGTGTAGCCTCAACAGACTGGTGGGACAAGTGCTGTTGGCGATGAAGGCCGGCTCGGGACACGAGGGGGTGGGGTGGCCAGAAATACACATCAACTAAGCCATTGCATTCACCAGGTAAAGCGCACTAAGCTTTGCGCTCGCTTTCAGAGGTGACCTGGCTACACACAATGACAATTCATCACCGAAGTGACTGATAGCATCACCACGCAAACATGTATTGTAGCAGCCACATCATGTACACGCGAGTGCTTTTTTCTAGACGAGCAAACTCCAAAGAGACCCGGCGAACAATCCACGCGGACTCCGCGCAGACAGGCGGCACAACCACCTCACCATCACACCACCTCACCATCACACCACCTCACCATCACACCACCACACCATCACACCACCTCACCATCACACCACCTCACCATCACACCACCTCACCATCACACCACCTCACCATCACACCACCTCACCATCACACCACCTCACCATCACACCACCTCACCATCACACCATCTCACCATCACACCATCTCACCATCACACCACCTCACCATCACACCATCTCACCATCACACCATCTCACCATCACACCACCACACCATCACACCACCTCACCATCACACCATCTCACCATCACACCACCTCACCATCACACCACCTCACCATCACACCACCTCACCATCACGCCACCTCACCATCACACCACCTCACCATCACACCATCTCACCATCACACCATCTCACCATCACACCACCTCACCATCACACCATCTCACCATCACACCATCTCACCATCACACCACCTCACCATCACACCACCACACCATCACACCACCACACCATCACACCACCTCACCATCACACCATCTCACCATCACACCACCTCACCATCACACCACCACACCATCACACCACCTCACCATCACACCACCACACCATCACACCACCTCACCATCACGTCTCGTGTGGGCTCGCCACTCGTACGAGATGGTATCTCCACGCCACCGCGGCGCCCCTCGACGCAGAGACACAAAGACAAAGATCCAAACCCCACAACCTATAGCCTTCACACACTGACGGGGCAAGTGCTGGCTGTTACGGAACACCTACGGCACACAAAGACATGGCGAAGATAAAGATCCCCCCACAGCCTGTAGCACACTGTTAGGGCAAGAGCGCTTTTGATGAGCAGCACCTGTGAAGGCCGGTACGACACACGAGGGGGTGGGGGCCAGCACCACGCCCGCCCGCCTTTGTATCCCGAGCGGCGATGTGTGCACACCGCGCCGGGTTCTCATTTGAAGCTGAGTCGACCCTGCGAAGACCCAGGACCGGTTCAGATCATTGTCACTCGGTGTTGGTGGCCGTGAGCGGGAATCGAACTCGGGACGGCCGGGTTCGTAGCGCAGCGCGCTCACCATGAACACTCTCTCCCAACATAGACGCGCACCTAATACACAACAACAACAACAACACACACTCATCGCTCGCACGCCCTCGCAGCAAGCCGCACGCCTGGCGCGTGTAAATATTGACTTGTCCGTGTCTCCTTGCGGTCTGCCCCCCCTCCCAGCCACCCACCCATTCGTGTGGCTCCTCCTCCTCCCAGCTTCATCATCATCATACTCCCAGTCGAGCTCTGTGCGGGGTCAGAAGAGCTTAGCTCACACCACGCCTCACCTCACCTCCTGCCTGCTGCAGGCAGCCAGGCGCCGTCCGTGTCGTCTCGTGCACCCACGGCTCTACCCAGCCAGCACACCGCAGGTATCTCTACAACTCACTCACGAACTCACCAACACACACAGTGCACTCACCAACACACACAGTGCACTCACCAACACACACAGTGCACTCACCAACACACTACATGTCACAACAACACACTCACCAACACACTACATGTCACAACAACACACTCGCCAACACACTACATGTCACAACAACACACTCACCAACACACTACATGTCACAACAACACACTCACCAACACACTACATGTCACAACAACACACTCGCCAACACACTACATGTCACAACAACACACTCACCAACACACTACATGTCACAACAACACACTCGCCAACACTCAACAACTCACTCACTACAATGCAGGTGACAACTCACTCAACAACACACGCACTCACCCTCTCACTCACCCACATACTCACCACACTCCAAGGCACATTCCCTCCCATCGTCTCCTTCCTCCCCCCGAGCTCTTTATACAATGACCCTGCTCGAGTAACTAAGCGTGTTACACACTCGTATGTGTCACAACTTTGACCGTGCTGCTTGTCTCTGGCCGCTTGTCGTCGTGCGGCTCAGCAACCGTTTCAATCTCCCGGTGCCTGCCCTTCACCCTCCAACAGGAGCCAGGGAGGGTGGAGGTGGTGCCGTGCACAGCTGACGTCCATCACGACCAGCCTCGGATGGGCTAGAGGTCAACTCGGTTCACGGTACAGAGCGGCCACACGGAACCAGCCCCGTGACCAAGGTCTCGACCAGGCCAGGCTCGACTCGTGCCCATCGCCCGGCTCACTCAGCGAACGGGACCGGCGTCAGCACCACAAGCGGCGGCGTCACGTGGAGACTCAAGTCCCGGGATGATCTCGTGATCAGCACCGAAATCGGATCTTGACACTGACGCGGCCGAGCGGGATCAGCTCGGGGCCGAGCGGGCGAGCAGCCGGGCACAGGGAGAAGAGGCGGAGAGGGGAGCGGAGGAGGAGAAGGAGGGAGGAAGTCGCGGCCCGGTCATGCCGCTGCTGCCGCTACCGCCGCCGCTGCCACTGATGCTGCTGCTGCTTCTCTGCGGGGTCGGGCGCTGCTCCAGCGCACGCTTCGCCGTCTACTGGAACAGCAGCAACCACAGGTGAGGAGCGCGGCGGGGGGTGAGGGGGGAAGCACGGGGAACTCGTTCCGTGTTGACTCCCCAACGAGATCCTTGAGATATTGGGATCGCCTCCTGCTCAGGACTCCGAGCGCAAGGCGTTTGTTGCTGGGGGAATGTGTGTGTATGTTGAAGTTCTTTCGCACCGTACGTAGCCAACCGCTATGATCGGCGGTACGGGGGAAGGACAACAAACTCAACACAAAAAAGCAGTTCTAAAGAAATACGTTTTCAATGTAGACTTAAAAGTGCATGGCTCCAGTGGCTTCCTGGTATCGGAAGAGCTTTCCAGACGGCCGCAGAAGCGCATCTGAAAGTGCGCAATGCGGTGAATCGTGCTTGTCACCGTGCAGCTCCCAGACTCCGAGACGCGTTTCCTTTGCGAGTCAGACGGCGTCGTTCTAGATGTTTAGCTCTGTTTTGAAAACTCACCTCTCTAAAGTGGCCTTTAGCCCATAGCCCTGGCCGTGTGCCCTGCAGGCTTAGTCTACTCCCTGCTTTCCATACACGGTGGCACACTGGGACCTACGGATGACACGCGCGTTACAAATGTAAGTTACATTATTATTGTTATGATGGAGGGGGCACAGGGAGGTGAGGGAGGGAGAGTGACATGGGAAGAGTTAAACGCGAGGTGAGGAAACAGGTGGCAGGTGAGCTATTATGTGGGTTAGCAGGTGGGTGAGTGAATAAGTGAGGTAAAAGGTGAGTGAGTAGGTGAGTTAGCGGGTGGTGAGTGATTAGGTGAGTTAACAGGTGAGTAGGCGAGGTAACTGGTCAGTGAGTAGGTGCGTTAACAGGTGGGTGAGTTAATAGGTGAGTGAGTAGGTGAGATACCAGGTGAGTAGGGGAGCTACCAGGTGAGTAGGTGAGGTGACAGGTAGGTGAGTAGAGGCCACAGGGTTGTCAGAGTAGGCGAGGTAGCAGGTAGGTGAGTCAACAGGTAGGTGAGTAGATGAGGCAATGTGTTTGTGAGAGGGTAGGTGAGGTAACAGGTGAGTCGGCGAGGTAATCCTGGGGTGACGTGTAAGTCGGGATACCTCGTGGTGGCGAGGGGTGAGTAAGAGACACCCACGATAGGTGTTGGACACAATCCTGGAACCTTCCTCCTCCCTTGAACGCAGTGACTCAGACGCTGATCACGCAGATAGACAATCGTCATTCAAGTTAATAAATAAATAAGCAGTCTGCCTCCTAATTTCCGACTCCCCCCATAAAAAATACAATTCGCATATTTTTTACACATTCCATCAGCCACACAGCCGTTCTTCTGAGAGTGCCATCATTGCAACAGCATCAGTTCAACACAGGCAGCGTCTCGTCAGCAGCAATGCGAGGCTTGATTGGCACCAACAACCGAGGTGCACCGCCAGATGTGAATTGGCCAGGGCCTTCTCTGTAGCTCGACACAAAACTGGAAACAGGGGCTCCTCTACTTACGAACGAGTTAGGTTCCAGGTCTGTTCGTAAGTCGATTTGTTCATAAGTCCAACTTTACTCCTGTCGACTCCAAACATGTTGCACGGCATGTACACTTAACACGGAGAGTGGCTTTAAAAGTTATATAATCTCCTGTAGATGTGGATTCCAATGGTTATGCAGATGCCACCACCGCCATTGATTGCGCGGTGGTTGAACTTACGACTCTCAGTCCGGACAGGCAACTCAACATGCGGACAGGTTGTTTGTATCTCTAAAAGTTCGTAAGTCGAATGTTCGTAAATAGAGGAGTCCTGTAATACAAAACACAAGATAATCACGAAGAAGGCGCGTGAGGCTTATGTGACATGTTAAAATATATTTATTTATTTATATGTTGTGTGTGCAGAGACAAGCGAGGTAAGGAAGGAGACGAAATGCCTACTTATTTACTTTGTCAGTTATAACCTCCTTCGTTGTGGACGCAGTACAGCAGCACACAGACGGCCCGCTCGGTGCCATAGATTCCATCACAGTGCAGTACAACGTCTCTTATTCGCGACGTCGTTGGGGGGTGGGGGGCGAACTTCGATGATCCAGCTCGCAGGGCACCCACCGGCTGTGGGCTTTGGAGAGGCAAGGGTTTGCGGACCACGCGAGAGATTTGAGAAACTCTCCCAAAATCCGCTGAGCTGGGGAAGTGGCGGTGCGGATGTGGTAACACAGCAAGTCGGCTGGTGAATCCGCCTGTGAGGACGTGGCCGGCTCGCACGAGAGATGAGATTTTTTTTCTCTCTGGCTGCTTCGATTTCCTGCTTCCCCCCCCCTCAATCAGGAAACAAAACAACTCCCGAGTTAAAAGGGGATTTGGCCAAACATCCCATTGTAGCAGGAGCCTCCGGAAAAGGAGTCTTGAGACTCAGAGTGAGGCCATCCTAGATTAACGGAGGCATCGGTCTAGGAGGCCGACTCCTTTGTCTCGTTCACCACACTGTGTTCAACTACCACGCTGCAGCTCACAACAACAACACACTCACTCACCCACTCACCACACTACAGGTGACAACAACACACTCACCCACTCGCTCACCCACCCTCTCACTCACCCACTCACTACACTACAGGTGACAAAAACACATTCACCCACTCGCTCATCCACCCTCTCACCCACCCTCTCACCACACTACAGATGACAACAACACACTCACCCTCTCACTCACCCACTCACCAAACTACAGGTAACAACAGCACACTCACCCACTCGCTCACTCACTCTCACTCACCCACTCGCCACACTAAGTCTTGGACTGTGATTTTAAATACACTCTATAACTATATACACTGTAAAAATGGAAATGGCCATTTTGGAAATGTGGGCAGACCCTTCGCGACATGAATAGACACGTGCCACAGCAACAATTATACACCAGGATCAGCACCCTGGTCATCATTCAACGACATAAATAAGCACACATGCCTCCTTCCCACATCTGCCCCTCCACATTAAATACACACGTGTCTTCGTCACACATTCCATCAGCCAACACGGCTTCAGTCACTACGGGATCCCATGTGAAAAAGAGCTTCATAGCTCATCGGATTTCTCCAGGAAAAATAAAGATTCTGATTCTGGTCGTTGTTACGGCACCTAGCATCGAAGCCTAAGAGGGGGGGGGGGGGTCCTTGCCTATAAACATTTGTCAGTTCACCAGCAAGTCTGGCTCTGCTGATGAGGCGATGAATGTCAAAACCGGTGCAGAGTTTTGCTCGTGTTGAACTAAGGCTGCCGAACAAATGCACTCAAGGAAAAACTGTGGTTGATGGGAAGTGGAAAAAAAAGTAGGAAGGAGTCGAATGGTATGATGTTTTTGTTGCTTATATTCTGCTAAATTTCGATTTAAAGCTTTCGTGACTGCAGGGATTCATATTCTTGGTTCTTTCGGTAAAGTCGGAAAGACAGCGTCCTAATGACTTTCCGACAGCTATGCTCTTCACCTGAGGACGGCTGCTTGCGTTGTGGCCGAAACGTCGTGAGATTTTTTTCATGTTTTATTTTTATTATTTTGTTGTTTCCCTTCTACGTGACTTTATCGAAAGAACCAAGAATATATTCTGCTAGTTTTACCCAGGAAAGCCTCACCGTGTCTCAAGACTCCCTCTCTCAGGAGAGGTTCCTGCTGTCAAGTTTCCGCAGTAGGGGGCGATGTTACTGCTCCTGCGGTGTGATCCCTGTTGAGTAATGTGCAGGTGATGTCAGATGTGGGATGTTTCCCAGCCCGATACCGGCTAACACTGTGTGTTGTGGGTTTAATTCTGGCTGTGGGAGGGAGGAAATCAGAGAACCTGGAGGCAACCCCATACAGAGTTGGCGTAGAGAGAGCGTAGGGACGACTCCAACGCGCACTCTCACTCTCCTGCAGAGACACGTCCACTCCGCACGGCAAGGCGGACGGGTCGGGAGTCGAACCCAGGCCCTTACAAAAACTGGGGCAAATGTTAGACAGCCAAGTTGTCCCAGGGTTGGCATGTCTGCTGGCTTCTTGCTGTGGTGAGACACGAGAGTTCTAACCACTGCGCCATCACCCTGCTCACGACTTCACCTCATCACGCCATTCTCCGAGGTGGCGGCTGCTGCTGCTGGTGGCGCTGGTGGCGCTGGTGTCGTTTGGCACAGCAGGGGCCACGGCTGGGTGCACGGCCAGTCAGGCATCTCAGTCGGTCGGTCAACCCACGGCACCTGCGAGGTCTGTCGCGTGACAGTCCATCCCTGTCCACCCCTATCAGTGCCCGACCTTATTAGAGACCAACTCAGACCTTATTGGTCACCCCGTGCCCCTTATACATCTCAACGTTCATCCTACAAAGTCCCATCGCAAGGGAGAAACACAAACAAAGAGACAACACAAATGTTTTTTTGCCCGTATTGAAACGGCTGTACGCCGTATGGACCTGAAAACTCAGTTTCCCTGGACAAGAACACGTGGTTCTAACCCGTGTGGGTTGTGAGCCACTGCGAGACACGGACGTGTGACAGTGCGCCGAGCGAGTGGCCAGCGGGGTGTGGGGGGGTGTCACTGCTGTTGGTCATGGCTGCTGCTGCTGGTGGTGGTGGTGGGTGCTGAGGGGCAGCAGGAGAGGGTCCCGCACACTCGCTGCTACTGCTGCTGGTGGTGCTGCTGCTGCTGCTGCTGCTACTGCTGCTGGTGGTGCTGGTGGTGCTGGTGGTGCTGCTGGTGGTGGTGCTGGTGGTGCTGGTGCTGGTGGTGCTGGTGGTGTTGGTGGTGGTGGTGGTGGTGCTGGTGGTGCTGGTGGTGGTGGTGCTGGTGGTGTTGGTGGTGGTGCTGCTGCTGGTGGTGCTGGTGGTGCTGCTGCTGGTGGTGGTGCTGGTGGTGCTGGTGCTGGTGGTGGTGCTGGTGGTGTTGGTGCTGGTGGTGGTGCTGCTGGTGGTGCTGGTGGTGGTGCTGGTGCTGCTGCTGCTGCTGGTGCTGCTGGTGGTGGTGCTGGTGGTGGTGCTGGTGGTGGTGCTGGTGGTGGTGATGGTGGTGCTGCTGCTGGTGGTGGCGGGGCGCTGTGGGAACTCGGAAGCGAAGGAAGCGGCGTGCGGAGTGTTCACATCCTGCGGCGCGCGCACAATGCCGACGCCGCCGCCGCGGAGTTTAGCGCGAAAACAACAACGCCGCCACTCGGGGAAGGAGGGAGAGGGGAGGGAGATAACCGCGGGCAATTAATAATTAAGAGCCGTAGCCACGGCCAAGTCATAAACAACACCACGGCTCTCAGAGAATGGCGCTTTTAACCTCCCCCGCCTCACGCGAGAGGGAGGGGGGACGCGGCTCGCGTGCGCCGCTGTTGACGCGCCGCCGCCGCCACTTGGCGCTGTTTGGCTGCCGCCTCTCAGGATGTTTGCGGGAGTCGCCGGGGACGGGGACAGCGGCCTCCCGTGGGAGCCCCGGCGACCCTCCCGGGTGATCAGGGGGGGGGTGGGGAGGGTGGGGAGGTGGAGTGGGGAGGGTGGGGAGGGTGATGAGGGGGAGGGTGGGGAGACGTGTCGCGAAAGTGATGTCGACAAGGCTCGATGATTGCAGCTTACCTCCTCCTCCTCTACGGGACGTCTGGCAAAACAAAAAGCCGCGTGAGCAGCGTGCACACGCGGCTCCCCGGCACGTGTCGTGGCGGACACTGCAAGATCCGACCGCGTGCGTCCGGTGCTCGCCGAGCTCCATCGGCTTTCGGTTGCCGAACGAAGGCATTGTGAGGAAGGTCGCACTCGTCACACACGCGAAGTGCTGGCCACAGATGGACCACAACACCACCTCGCTGATCTCGTCAGGGGAGTGTGAACCATCACGCGAACTCCGGCGGGCATCTTCCCCGCGGCTTTTGGCTGCTGGCCATCGAACAAAGACGGCCAAAGCATCGCGCGCTTTCAGATGCGCTTCTGCGGCCGTCTGGAACGCTCTTGCTTCCGATGTTAGGAAGCCACTGGAGCTGTGCATTTCAAAATAGTTGAGACTGAAAACGAATTTCTTTAGAACAGCTTGTTGTGTTTAGTTTAATTTCCTTCCTTCGCACATCCGATTAGCACGGTTGGCTACGTACGGTGCGAAAGAAGTTCAACACGCATACATACACAGTGTGAAACTGAGTGGATAGGCGCCACATGGGGAGTGCGGGAAGAGGTATGGGGAGACGACGCGGACAGGGAACTTGGGATGAAGAGAGATGCATGGTTAGGGTTGCCACCCGTCCCACTGTGGATGTGAATCGGTGAGTTACCGAGTGCCTTGTCGAATGCATTAATTAATTAGTGGGTCGATGAATAAACATGAATGGATTAATTCATTAATTACTGGGCGAGTGAAGGAATCAGTGAGTGCATCAGTCGGTGAGTGATAGGTCTCTGTTCCATTGTGGACCCAAACCCGCGAACATTTCTCCGTGAGGGCGGCGAGGTCGGGCCCTGACTCCTGAAGCTCAGCAGGTTTGAGCCTGGATAGCGTCTTCAGTTTACGAACGAGAGTTCTCGGCGCACGCGGCGAAACGTCGGACATCGTGCAGCACGCCCACTATCGGGTGCGGCGTTGACCGTGAACGACGACGCGCCATCTGTCTCGCTCAGAGTGGACGTTCAATTGAGACGTTGACGACCCCGCGACCTCATTCTAAACGAAGCACGGGCCAAGTTGGGAAAATGATACACACCGCTAAATTACTCGCTGGATTAGAGCAACGCCGCCTCCTGCCGTGGCACTCCTGGAGACTGTGCAGCAGCAGCAACAGCAGCAGTAGCAGCAGCAGCAGCAGCAGCAACAGCAGTAGCAGCAGCAACAACAGCAGCAGCAGTAGCACCAGCAACAGCAGCGCGCCTTCTCTGGCGACGATTGCCTTGTGCCACACAGGGACAGCTGCCACCGGGGGTGCCCTAGGCCAGTTCACACAGCAACATTGTTGAACTAACTCACACAGCAACATTGTTGAACTAACGCGAAACGATCGCAGGATGTCAAACACAGCGACGCCTTCCTGCGCGTGATGATCGGCCCGCGCTATGAGAACGATAGTGCCCATGTGAAACGTACCCGATTGTTTTTTATTGCCAGGTTTTTTAAAGCAACGTTGTTGGTTCTCCCTTTAAAACTCGTAATTCGAGTCTCTGTTTGTAATGTCGGCGATCTCCTCCTCCCTCCCGTCCAGGTTACTTACGGGGGATTACACCCTCACCGTGCACATCGACGACTACATGGACGTCTACTGCCCGCATTCTACAGCCCCCGAACTGGAGGGCCCTGAATCGGGGGGCTCTTTAGCGGGGGGCTCCACGCCACCGCCGCCCCCCCCGGCGGAGCGGCCCGTGCTGCACATGGTGGACGCCGCGGGGTTTGCGCGCTGCGAGCACTCGAGGGGGTCCGTGCGGTGGCGCTGCGGGAGGCCCCTCCAGCGGGGCCCCCACCACCGGGACCACGGGGCGCCCCTGAGGTTCGCCGAGAAGTTCCAGCGGTTCACGCCGTTCTCGCTGGGCTTTGAGTTCGCGCCCGGGCAGGACTACTACTACATCTGTGAGTTCCCTCCGCTTGCCGTCATTGTGCGGTTGTTTTTGTATATGAATTTCCTTTGGGTAAACAAGCGTCAAGATAAATTATTCATCATTCTCATTAAACACACACACATTCACACAGCAAGGCGCCTGGGTCAGTAATCAAACCCAGGTCATTCCGAGTAAACATGTTACCGTTGGGCCAACGTTGCATGCCCACACGTTGGGCCAACACTGGTTATTACACTGTACGGCAAACAAAATGAAGAGGCGATGAATGCACCTCCACATTCCTATGGCAGGTGGGAAGGGGGCGGGGGGAACGACAGTTGGCGTTCTGCACGAAGTGGTGCGGTGCTCAATGTTGTGGACCCCAGGAGGAAGGGATGATGGGCTGGGCCAACCCCCCAACCAGGACAGATCGAGAACATTCCCAACGGAGGGGGGGGGGGAAGGGGGTGGCCCCAAAATGTCAAGCGTTATAAATAGGAGACAAAGTTAATACAAAAAATAACAAAATTGATGTATTTCCTTTGGTAAATACAGCATCAGTCCAACGTGGGGTCTCAAGGAGGAAGTGAACCCCACCCATAGATCCACCACTGCCTTCGCCCGCCTGTGATGTGATGAACAAAATTAACAAGCAGACAATCGGCCTCATTCACACATTTGCCCAGCTATACAAGAGATCTATATATATTATATATTGTTTTACACATCTCGTCAGCCACCCACAGCTTTCCTTCTGGGAGCGCTTAATCTCAGCAGCACTGGTACAACATCAGCAGAGTCAGGCTTCGCTTGTGCTAACGCCGGTGAATTGCCAAGATGTTTATTGGCACGGACCCTCTCTGTGAGATGTGGGTCCTAGCTCGACGCTCATCGCTGCAAATAAAAACACAGAATTATCACCACTGGCGACATTGTTGAGAATATGAAGGAACACAACAACGGGCAGAGGTGGCTGTGTGGGGAGGGCGGCGCGTGTCTCGTGGTGTCCGATTGCCTTGCGATACGAGCACGTGCCGAACCCTCGTAGACACCTACACACGCGGGGGTGGACACAGGCAAGGGACATGTGGGTACCCAGGTATGATTGTGGCTATATGGAAACACACGTCGACATATTAGGGTGGGCACACGCTAGGGTGGGCACACGCTAGGGTGGACACACGCTAGGGTGGACACACACGCTAGGGTGGACACACACACCCTAGGTTGGACACACACACGCTAGGGTGGACACACGCTAGGGTGGGCACACGCTAGGGTGGACACACGCTAGAGTGGGCACACGCTAGGGTGGACACACACGCTAGGGTGGTCACACACACGCTAGGGTGGACACACACACGCTAGGGTGGACACACACGCTAGGGTGGACACACGCTAACTCGCATGTCTCATTCACAGCCACTCCACTGCTCAAGGGTGACTCCCGCTGCTATCGCCTCAAAGTCCACGTTTGCTGCGGTCCAGGTGAGTCGCCCGTGCTGTCAGCCACTAAGTCAACCTCCACACACTCACCCGCTCACACGCTCACCCACCCACCCACTCACCACACTCACACTCCTCACGCAACTCTCACCCGCTCACACGCTCACCCACCCACCCACTCACCACACTCACACTCCTCATGCAACTCTCACCCGCTCACACGCTCACTCACCCACCCACTCACCACACTCACACTCCTCACGCAACTCTCACCCGCTCACACGCTCACTCACCCACCCACTCACCACACTCACACTCCTCACGCAACTCTCACCCGCTCACACGCTCACCCACCCACCCACTCACCACACCCACACTCCTCACGCAACTCTCACCTACTCACACGCTCACCCACCCACCCACTCACCACACTCACACTCCTCACGCAACTCTCACCCGCTCACACGCTCACTCACCCACCCACTCACCACACTCACACTCCTCACGCAACTCTCACCCGCTCACACGCTCACCCACCCACCCACTCACCACACCCACACTCCTCACGCAACTCTCACCTACTCACACGCTCACCCACCCACCCACTCACCACACTCACACTCCTCACGCAACTCTCACCCGCTCACACGCTCACTCACCCACCCACTCACCACACTCACACTCCTCACGCAACTCTCACCCGCTCACACGCTCACCCACCCACCCACTCACCACACCCACACTCCTCACGCAACTCTCACCCGCTCACACGCTCACCCACCCACCCACTCACCACACCCACACTCCTCACGCAACTCTCACCTACTCACACGCTCACCCACCCACCCACTCACCACACTCACACTCCTCACGCAACTCTCACCTACTCACACGCTCACTCACCCACCCACTCATCACACTCACACTCGCTTCTCTCTCGCTGCTTCTTCCCTCGCACTGCTCGACTGTGGATCTCCCTCCTATCGTCACCATTGTCTCCCCCCCTCCCTCAAAGTGATTAAAAAAACAATAACCTCGTTCACTTCAACAAACGCGTTACACTTATCCATTACAACTTTGATGGGGGTGCTGTTTGTGGCTGACCACTCGACGTTTTGGGCCTTTGGTCCTGTGCTAAACTAACAAAAAAGTCAATAAATTTGACTTGCCACTGAAGTGGGTCCTGGCCAGAGAATCAATCTCAGTTCGCTGATTTCGTAACACGGTCCGCTAACCGCTGCGCCACCGCTCCCCACATCACCACCACGACCGCGACCAACAGCGCCACCCCACAAGTGCCGACTCGCTAACATCGCTCGGCGAGCCGGGTGCGCTGCCAGCGGCGGCGGCGACAGGTTTCGTGATCCGGGGTGAGGGGTTGGTGGGTCACACGGAGATCTGTGAAAGCCTCAAATCCCCTCGGGGGAGCGGCGAGGTGGTGGCCAGGAGATGCGATTGCTGCCAGTGAGATACGAAGAGGGCGCGGTGTGTGGAGCGGAGTTATTGACGAACGCGGGAGAGTTAAAGAGTTAGTTAGTTCACTGTGCTTGTGCACCACTGCCAACGCAGCAGTAGCAGCAGCAGTCACCAGACAAGCAGCAGCAGTAGTGGCAGCAGCAGCAGTCACCAGACGAGTCTAATGTAATATGGAATTGGTCAAACTCGCCAATGTCGCAGGACCCTCCTGAATAGGAGTCCTGAGAGTCGATGCATAACCCCGTATTAACATCATCATCATCGTTATAATGTTCACGAATATGATTCCTGTGTAAGTGAATATTGTTAATCTAACAATTGGTATTGTTGTGAAAGCGGCGATTAACAGCATGGAGTTGCTTGGCTGAGCTTAGTCCATCGCGTGCTCTAACCCCTAACCCCCAACCCTAACCCCCACCCTTAACCCAGGCGACACTACGGCTAATCCCACACGCTCGCATCGCACGGCGAGCGAAGGTCCCGCACAAGCAGGTGGGCAACGCACGCACACACTCACACACACGCTCACACACACACGCTCACACACGCACGCTCGCACACACGCTCACACACACACACTCACACACACACGCTCACACACGCACACACACGGGCGCACACACTCACATGCACGGTCACACACGCGCCCACACTGACACACGCTCGCACACGCTCACGCATAAAACGACAAAGATCCCCCATATAGCCATAACAGACTGTAGGAGCAAGTGCTGTTAGTGAGCACCACGCCCGGCCACCTTTGTCTCCCTAGTGGCGATGTTTATACACCGCATCCAAACACTCATGTGAGGCTGAGTCGACCTAGGGGAGGCCCAGGATCGGTTCAAATAATCGTCACTGCTGTCGGCCGAGAGCGGGAATCGAACTTGGGTCATAGCGCAGCGCGCTAACCACTCACTCACTACCTCTCCCCACTACAGAACACACAGACACACGCACAGGAAAAACAGAGACACACCCACAGAGACACACACACATTGACTACTATATTTACCCAAGAATGTCAGTGTGTAACGCACGTGACATCACTCCACATAGACCAGCCCCCCTCATTAATAATCATGAATGGGTGACGTCACTCCGCATGAAGGTGGAGCGGAAACTAAAATTTGGTTATGCAAATTTGCTTCATTTTGACTTTTCTTTATGGAAATTAAAGCTAATAAAGAAATAAAAGCAGCAACTAATATAACGAGTCAAAAAGGCGATGTGTGTCCCGCGCGTGACGTCACTCCACATGGGGCAACCCCCCCCCCCCCCCCCTCATTAATAATCACGATCTGAACAATTTTTCTATTGAATATTTCAGATTTACTGCAATATTCACCCGTCCTTGGACGGGTAAACAAGCTCGTGTTTACATAAATAAAGACCTTAATCTGTACGTCTGAAACACCTCTTAGGTACCTCCCGACAAGGTAGAAAGCTTAAATTGTGTACATAGGTAGCTCTGAGGATACAAACAAAAGGACATTTCTGAAAATCAGACCTTTTTCAAGTTAAGGCCCCCGAAATCTCGGTTTAAGTGTCCCGTAGACATGTATGTGCGTGTCATTCAGAAACCGTCCACGTGAAACAGCAAATACGATGAAAGCAATAACCATTCATTATTTTATTGCTTTTGAGATATTTCGGAGTTAAGCGCTTTTGAACGAAAAAAGACACATTTTACAATGTTTAAATCTGATTAATTCGAAAACGGTAAAAGATGTGAGCTCCCCTCACAGAGTATTAAGTAAATTATGTTTTGTTCTTTCTAATAAAAAAAGAACGAGTTCTTTAAATTTGAGTGGTTTCCAATGAGTACGTCTTTAAATATAAGAAGTTGAATCAAGTTAAGAGTTATAGTTTTGGTGAAAAGATACGAATTTTTTTGAGTAGTTGTTAGTGTCTGATCGTAGATAAAAAGTGTAAAAAATCACATCAGCTTCCTTATTATATCTGTTGAAAACTTTTGCCTGGCGAAGACAGGCTTTATGAACTACGATATAATATAGACACATGCACTGACATGTGTGTGTATGAGACAGACTGGCACACACACCAAATGTATACACACAGACACATACAGTCACACACAGTCACACACACACACAGTCACACACAGTCACACACAGTCACACACAGTCACACACAGTCACACACAGAGGCACGCAAACACAAAGATCCCCCCCCCCGTATAGCTATTACCAGGCTGTTGGGGAAAGCGATGTTATCGAGCAAGACACAACAAGTTCTCACTCAGTAGTCCGTGGGCGGCAGCAGAACTCGGTACCCACCTTGGGTAGAAAAACACGCAGGTACACACACACGTACACACACACACGTACATACACACGTACACACACACACACGTACACACACACACACGTACACACACACACACGTACACACACACACACACGTACACACACACACACACACGTACACACGTACACACACACACGTACACACACACACACACGTACACACACACACACACACGTACACACGTACACACACACACGTACACACACACACACACGTACACACACACACACACGTACACACGTACACACACACACGTACATACACACGTACACACACACACGTACACACACACACACGTACACACACACACACACGTACATACACACACACGTACACACACACACGTACACACACACACGTACATATACACACACGTACACACACACACGTACACACACACACACACGTACACACACACACGTACACACACACACGTACACACACACACGTACATATACACACACGTACACACACACACGTACACACACACACACACGTACACACACACACACACGTACACACACACACGTACATACACACGTACACACACACACGTACACACACACGTACACACACACACGTACACACACACACGTACATACACACGTACACACACACACGTACACACACACACGTACACACACACACACGTACACACACACACACGTACACACACACACACGTACACACGTACATACACACATGTACCCACACACGTACATACACACACACGTACACACACACACACACGTACACACACACACGTACACACACGTACACACACACACACGTACACACACACACGTACACGTACACACGTACACACACACGTACACACACACACGTACACACACGTACACACGTACACACACACGTACACACACACACGTAAACACACA
Organism: Lampetra fluviatilis; assembly: GCF_964198595.1. Lineage (NCBI taxonomy): Eukaryota > Metazoa > Chordata > Hyperoartia > Petromyzontiformes > Petromyzontidae > Lampetra > Lampetra fluviatilis. The sequence continues at coordinate 335,323 of NC_136313.1, read as the reverse complement.
AACACACGTACACACACACACACGTAAACACACACACACGTACACACACGTACACACCTACACACACACACACACGTACACACACGTACACACACACACAGCGATATGTTATGGGACTGTCAAGCCGACTGTTGAGGTGGAGAAAGTGCCGGAGCCTGATTTGAATGTCGCCCCGGGGGCTCTGCCGAACTCATCATCCCCCCACCGCGTGGGAGGCAGGGGACTCAATCCGAGCCCCCTCGGGCACAAACAGCAGTAGGCAGCGGTGCCTCTGGACTGTGCTGACGAGTCCCAGCAAGGGTGAAACCGCCCTGCAGATGTATCGCTGCTTCCTAGCTGGCTACATTTTAAATGCCGGTCTCCCTCCGCTCTCGTGAGCGGGGACCATCACAGATGGCTGCGTCATCTGGACATGCGAAGCGTGCCCGATATTACTGTTGTGCTTTGCGATTGCAGACGCCTGCTTGCGTGTATCCAGTGTATCTATATACCTCGCCATGTGTATACGGTACTAACTATGGACACGAGACAAAGATCCGCCCGAATAGCCTTAACCGATTTGTAGGGGAAAGTGCTGTTAGCGAGCACCTATGAAGGTCGGCATGGCACACGAGGGGGTGGGGGGGCCAGCACCACACCCGGCCGCCTTTGTCTCCCCTTGCGCACCTCCAAGTAGCGCAGTTGGCTACATACGGTGCTAAATAATCTCAACATACATACATTTTTCACACTTCACCAAGTACTCTATGAAGGCTGATTCAAACTACAACACACACGCACAATACTTACACACGCGGACACACAGAGGCTCACAGACACAAAGACTCACTCACAGACAGGTGTCCCCTCTCCCATGTGCCACCTTTTGTGTCATAGGGGCCCCAGCGGGGGTGCAAACGCCGCTTGTTACAGAGGTTTGCGGTTTGATTCCGGCAGGCCGCCCTGGTTAACTTTGTGGCTGTACATATCAACCGCAATAGCAATGCTACTACGCGCCGTCTGCTTCACTCACAGTGGACGTTAAAGATTCCCTGACACCGTTCGCAAGAGTTAGGCTGTTGTGTGCCAGACTCACGGCCTACATTCGCCAAATTCGAAAACGATCTTCATATTAGTTGAATGGGATCGCACGCAGCAGCAGCAGCAGCAGCAATAATTGCCGCCTTGTGCTGGCAGACTAAATGCCGGCTTTGCAGGCCGGGTGCCCAGAACCCTCACGCCGCACAGGGACAGCTGCCACCAGGGGTACCCTAGGCTCGACCGCGTAGCATCCATCGCCCCCTACCGGCGGAGGGATCCCACTTACGGCCCGGGTGCCGAGACACACTTCACGCCGCACAGAGACAGCTGCCACCGGGGGTGCACTTTCACAACGCGTCGAGGCGCCGCGACGCGAGCTCCGCTGTTGTCCCCACGCCGCGTCTCACTCTGCCCCGTCCCTCCGCCGCCTCCCGCACAGACGAACCGAGGGTGGCCGCCGCCGTCGGCACGGGGGCCGCCGGGGCCGCGGCGCCCCGGGGAGGGGGGCCGGCGCTGGGCCTCGTCGCCGCCGCCGCCGCACTGCTCGCGTCACGGCTCCTATAGCGACCGCGACCACGGGCGACGGCGCTCCCTCGAGGTCTGCTGTGAAGCTGGGGGAGGAGGGGGAGGAGGGAGTGGATGGGAGGAGGAGACGGAGGAGCACGGGGGAATTAGCAGAGGAGCCCCTGAACGGAAAGATTGGAAGGGCGCACGCTACACCACCCGCCACCACCCGCCTCGCTCCATCCCAGGGATGGACTCGGCCTCGACCTGGGAATGCTCCGAGTGGACGATGACTATGCAACGCGCGATGGTTGCACAATGACGGTGGCTGAATGCTGCAGGAAGATGATGATGACGATGGTGGTGGTGGTGGTGATTTCTGCAAGCAGAAGAGGAGACTGAAGAACGAGCATCGTCACCATCATCATCATCACCACCACCGCTGATGAGTGACACAGACGGTGATGAGGACTCGTTATGAGTGATGATCATTTGAATGGTGCAGGAAGAGATGGTGGTGATGATGAACGGTGCAGTAAATGGTGGTGATGACGATCATGGTGCATTCTGCACACCACATGCTAATGACGGCAGTTGTTAGAGCGAGCGGCTCGCAAAGTGGGAATCCTGGTTGGGTGGGGGTTGACTCAGCCCATCATCCTGACCTCCGGGGTAGATAAAACTACTTTGTGGGGGAGATCAACAGCAGTTGTCCTATGGATAGACTTACCCCCGTCAGAGGAATGTGGAATTTGCAGAACTGTAAATAGATGAGCACCGATGCTCATGTGAGCAGCAGCAGCAGCAGGAGCTCCCTCCTACTCGTTGGCTCTGGTGATCGCTGTTGTTGAAGACCGTGGTGATCGTGATTGGACTCGTGATGGTGGATGAATCATACTGGTCATGAATGCTGTTCAATGGTGCTGCTTGATGTTGAATGCAGTCGATGGATGATGGTGACGTTGATGTTCTCGTATCTGCACGGGTCCTCTCGGACTCGCATGTAAATGTGTACATTAAACTCGCTTTTCTAAACGCGCACTCGTCCACAAAATATACCTGGCGCACGCGCTCGTCCACAAGCAGGGAGGCCACCAGCCTGGCGACCGGCGTCTGAGTTCGTGCGCTGCTGGAGGCGCCTCGTCCTGGGATCTGTGGCCGGTCGGAGCCGTGCCACTGCAGGAGACGCGCAGTGCTGGGAACGGAACCCCCGGCTCACAGAGTCCGCAGTGGAACAGATGGCGACCCTACCACTCACCGATTGATCCACTCACCGATTGATCCACTCACCGATTGATCCACTCACCGATTGATCCACTCACCGATTGATCCACTCACCGATTGATCCACTCACCGATTGATCCACTCACCGATTGATCCACTCACCGATTGATCCACTCACCCGTCAATGAATTAATTAATTGATTCATTAACGCACTCATGTTTATTATCCATCAACCCACTAATTCATGCATTCGCCAAGGCACTCAGTAACCCGCCAATTCACTCCACGGTGGAACAGATGACGAACCCGACCACTCGTCGACTGATCCACTCGCCCATTCATTCACTCGCCCATTAATGAATTCATGAACCAACACATCCGTTCATGCATTCGCCATGGCACTCGGTGAACTCACCCACCCACTCACTCCGGTTGCCTCCAGTCCAGGGATCGGCGTCTGTGTGTGGACGGCACGTGATGCCTCGTCCCGGCGCCTGGCCCCTGTCCCCTGGCCGTGTTGTGTTGAACTGCGACAACCTTCTGACGATAGGCCTACTCGGCTCACCGAGAAGTTTGGGCTGGCGTTTTTGTTGAACACGTCGCAGGCTTTCGCGACCAATATCATCCATAATAGAGATTCTGGGTTAGATCGCGTAAATATATAAATGTGTCGTTAAAACCCGCCACCACCCGACACAGCCAACTAGTAAGGGTTGTCACGTAAACAGAACGTGGCCAATTCGTCACTAGTACAGCTGGCTGTCGCCTGATGAAGCTAGTTGTAATTACTGGCGAAACGTCGTACTCGGATTGTAAATGTTGTGGCTTGGCTCTCCAGCACACAACCGGCTGGCGGGGGTGACGCAGCCCATCACGCTGCCCTATGGGGTGATAAAATAGCGACTACTCTGCGGGGAGTATGAACAGGGCTTGTACTGTGGGTGCCACAGGAAGGTGATGGCCCTTGCCTCACTCTGTTCGAGACGGGAATCAGGAAGACTTATTGACAATTCTGGCAATCACCATGGGAACGCCTCAAACTGTAAGTGTGTTCCCGACGAGGCTGCTGGCACGTGGCTCGGGATCGCGTCGCCAGGGGCAGAGGAACCGGTTTGTGGTCCCGTCCCTCTGCCCGGACAAGAGCAGGCGGCGTCACGTGACAGAGGATGGAGCGCCACGCGGAGACTCGCACCCAGCTGCGGCGCACGCGATCCCCCCTCCCCTCGATCCCCCCCCACCCCTCGATCCCCCCCCCACCCCCCGCTTCTCCACCCCTCCCCTGGCCATCCCTCTGGGAATGTCATCTCACCTGCACTGTACACTGTACTCTCGACTGCTGACTCCGCACCTCCAATCCCTTCTCACCCCCCCCTCTCTCCACCATCACCCCCCTCTCTGCACCATCACCTCCCCCTCTTCACCATCACCTCCCTCTCTCCACCATCACCTCCCCTCTTCACCATCACCTCCCCCTCATCACCATCACCTCCCTCTCTCCACCATCACCCCCCTCTCTCCACCATCATCTCCCTCTCTCCACCATCACCCCCCTCTCTCCACCATCATCTCCCTCTCTCCACCATCACCTCCCCCTCATCACTATCACCTCCCTCTCTCTCCACCATCACCCCCCTCTCTGCACCATCACCTCCCCCTCTTCACCATCACCTCCCTCTCTCCACCATCACCCCCCCCTCTTCACCATCACCTCCCCCTCATCACCATCACCTCCCTCTCTCCACCATCACCCCCCTCTCTCCACCATCATCTCCCTCTCTCCACCATCACCTCCCCCTCTTCACCATCACCTCCCTCTCTCCACCATCACCTCCCCCTCTTCACCATCACACCCCCCTCATCACCATCACCTTTCTCTCTCCACCAGCACCCCCCTCTCTCCACCATCATCTCTCTCTCTACCATCACCCCCCTCTCTCCACCATCACCTCCCTCTCTCCACCATCATCTCCCTCTCTCCACCATCACCCCCCTCTCTCCACCATCACCCCCCTCTCTCCACCATCACCCCCCTCTCTCCACCATCACCCCCCTCTCTCCACCATCATCTCCCTCTCTCCACCATCACCTCGCTCTCTCCACCATCATCTCCCCCTCTTCACCATCACCTCCCCCTCTCCACCATCACCTCCCCCTCTTCACCATCACCTCCCCCTCATCACCATCACCCCCCTCTCTCCACCATCACCTCCCTCCCTCCACCATCATTCCCCTCTCTCCATCATCACCCCCCTCCCTCCACCATCACCCCCCTCTCTCCACCATCACCCCCCTCTCTCCACCATCACCTCCCTCTCTCCACCATCGCCTCCCTCTCTCCACCATCACCACCCCTCTCTCCACCATCACCTCCCTCTCTCCACCATCATCTCCCTCTCTCCACCATCACCCCCCTCTCTCCACCATCACCCCCCTCTCTCCACCATCACCTCCCTCTCTCCACCATCACCTCCCTCTCTCCACCATCACCTCCCTCTCTCCACCATCACCCCCCTCTCTCCACCATCACCTCCCTCTCTCCACCATCATCTCCCTCTCTCCACCATCACCATCACCCCCCCCCTCTCTCCACCATCACCCAACACCAGGGACTCGGGCAGGTACCCCCCCTCTCGCTGAGTCAGGGTCCCCTCTGCGTCTCTCCACAAGTACCCCAGTCTTTCCCCGAAGCCAGGGACCCCATTCACTGCGCCAGGGACCCCCTTCACTGCGCCAGGGACCCCCTTCACTGCGCCAGGGACCCCCTTCACTGCGCCAGGGACCCGGCTCCTCACGTTTAGTCCCCTCTACGCGTCTATCCACTTGCGCCCCTGAACCAGTCAGAGACCCCCCCCCTGTCTCTCCGAGCCAGACCACCCCCGCTCATTCCTCGGGACAGGTGCCCTCTCGTACCCCTCCACCTGGACGCCAGGCACCCGTCTCCCCTACCCCTGATGGAGGGTCCCCGCTGTGCTCCCCGTGAGTCCCACTGACGCAGACGGGCGACAGGAATAAATCTCTTTCCGATGAGCTCATCACGAGGGGGGGGGAGAGGTGGGTGGGGAGGTGGAAAATAGAATTGTGGAGGACGCGGCACGCGATGCGAGTGATGTCAGTGCGCGTGGGAGCACAGCTGAGGGCCCCGAGCGACCATCACCACCGCCCACAGCACCAACATCCATATCATTACCATCACCACCCACATCATCAACATCATCACCACCCACAGCACCAACACCCATATCATCACCATCACCACCCACATCATCAACATCATCACCACCACCCACAGCATCAACATCACCACCACCACTCACATCATCACCACCCACAGCATCAACATCATCACCATCACCACCACCCACAGCATCACCACCCACAGCACCAACACCCGCATCATCACCACCCACAGCATCAACATCATCCCCATCATCACCCCCCTCAGCGTCAACATCATCACCACCCACATCATCACCACCCACAGCATCAACATCATCACCACCACCCACATCATCAACATCACCACCACCCACAGCATCACCACCCACACCATCACCATCATCACCACCCACATCATCACCATCGCCACCCACATCATCACCATCACCACCACCCACATCATCACCATCACCACCCACATCATCACCATCACCACCCACATCATCACCATCACCACCACCCACATCATCACCATCACCACCACCCACATCATTACCATCACCACCCACATCATCACCATCACCACCCACATCACCACCATCACCACCAACAGCACCCACATCATCGCCACCGCTGTGCCGCATGCCATCAATTGAAACTTTAAGATAAAAATAAATGCACCGTTCTGACAGCTACAGGCTAAGTGCTGCCTGTAGGCGCATTATTAATTAATACTCCTTTTCATTGCATGGCTCTTCAGTTCATCGTATATTGATTACCTGTGATTCACCCATCTGGTAATATGCGCCGCATGTTTGCAGATGACCACAATCCATGAGAATTATTGTTATTACAGGAAACCCCTCTGATGTTCGCACTTGGTGGGCGCACGGTGATGACACAATTCGTTCTTGCTTAGCAGCTAAAACCCCGACCGTTTATATTTACGCGACCTAACCCCCCAATTTTTTTTTTATGAATAACATTGGTCGCGAAAACCTACGTGTTAAATTTACTCACTCATCTGTTAACACACCTACTCACTCACCTTCTCACTCACCTACTCACTCACCTACTCACTCACCTACTCACTAACCTACTCACTCACCTTCTCACTCACCCTCTCACTCACCCACTCACTCACTCACCTTCTCATTCACCTACTCACTCACTCACTCACCTACTAACTCGCCCACTCAGTCACCCACCTCACTCACCTACTCACTCCCCCACTCACTCACCTACTCAATCACCCTCTCACTCGCCCACTCAGTCACCCACTCACTCACCCACTCACTCACCCACTCACTCACCTTCTCATTCACTTACTCACTCACCCACTCACTCACCTACTCACTCACCCGCTCACTCACCTGCTAACTCACCTACTCACTCACCTACTCACTCACCGACTCACTCACCTGTGTTCCTTAGCCCAGTTAACGAGCGCCTATTGCCGCCTAGGGGCCGCTACGCGAACTGCGAGCGAGGCCACACCTTGGGGTGTCGATGGATTTTTATTTAAAATGTATTTAAATAACAGCTGCCGAGTACGGGCCCAAAACGTCAAACGGTCGGCAACAAACAGCACCCTCATGATGGTGATGATGGTGGTGGTGATGATGGTGGTGATGATGGTGATGATGGTGATGATGATGGTGATGATGGTGGTGGTGATGATGATGGTGGTGATGATGATGGTGATGATGGTGGTGATGATGATGGTGATGATGGTGGTGATGATGATGGTGATGATGGTGGTGATGATGGTGGTGATGATGGTGATGATGGTGGTGGTAATGGTGATGATGGTGGTGATGGTGATGATGGTGGTGGTGATGGTGATGATGATGGTGGTGGTGATGGTGGTGATGATGATGGTGATGATGGTGGTGATGATGGTGGTGGTGATGGTGATTATGGTGGTGGTGGTGATGGTGGTGATGGTGGTGATGATGATGGTGATGATGGTGGTGATGATGGTGGTGGTGATGGTGATGATGATGGTGGTGGTGATGATGATGGTGGTGATGATGGTGGTGATGATGATGGTGGTGATGAAGATGATGGTGGTGATGGTGATGATGAGGGAGCAGGGGGGGGAGCGGGGGGAGTGGTGAGAAAGGGGGGGAGCAGGGGGGGGGGCTCCGCAGTGACGTGGTGAGGACATTGCCAGCTCAAGTGGGTGCGGCAATCGGTCAGGGGTGGGGGGCCCAAATATTGTATTTGTCTCTCGTGGTGGCCCGCAAAGCCCCCCCCCCCCCAACTGGGTTATGTCGCTTCTCTCCCCTCCCACTGCTCAACTAGCTCACTCAGTTCTCTCCGGAGCACCCGGAAAGAAACAAACCCCCCCCACGCGTGTGCGAGGGGGCAACACTCGATCCCCGCACAGATGGGACGGGTGGAGCCTTCATCACTTTGCCGTCCCGCCTTGTCCTGGCGGCCCGGGCACGGCTCCTCCTCGATGTGCACGCGATGCGAGTTTCACCCCATCTCTGGGTGATCCACCAACCGCGCGCAGCTGCCCCCACACAGCCGCTGGATCGCAGTCACTCACTCAGAGATGACAGTGGAGGGGTGACGAGTTGCCATGGAGACTGGTGTAGGGGTGTGATGAGCGGGGGGGGGGGTGACGAGTTACCATGGAGACTGGTGTAGGGGTGTGATGAGCGGGGGGGGGGGGGTGAAGAGTTACAATGGAGACCGGTGTAGGGGTGTGATGAACGGGGGGGGGGGGGTGGGGGTGACGAGTTGCCATGGAGACTGGTGTAGGGGTGTGATGAGTGGGGGGGGGTTGAGTAACTGATTCACGAAGCCAGAGTGGGGGGCTCGCCCCGTTGGCTTCGTTGTGGGGGGCCACCCTCCTCCCCGCGCCACAACTCCCCCTCGTCCTCCTCCTCCTCGTCCTCCTGCCCGGAGCCGCCCCCCTCCTGCGGCGGCACCGCGGGGGGCCCCGTGGGGGGGGCCGCGGGGGAGGGGGGCTCGGGCGAGGCGCCCCCCCCCCCGGCGTGGCCGAGCACGCGGCGCTGGAGCTGGGCGATGTCGTGGCGCAGATCGGCCACGAGCAGCAGCAGGAAGTCGAACGAGCCCGGGGGGCCCTGCCGGGGGGGGCGGGGGGCAGGGGAGGAGGGGGGCGCATGGAGTGGGTCGGCGTGTGGTGTGGGTGGGGTGTGGGTGGGGTGGGGGTGTGGTGGGGGTGGGGTGTGGGTGGGGGTGGGGTGTGGGTGGGGGTGTGGGTGGGGTGGGGGTGTGGTGTGGGTGGGGTGTGGGTGGGGGTGGGGTGTGGGTGGGGTGTGGGTGGGGTGGGGGTGTGGTGGGGGTGGGGTGTGGGTGGGGGTGGGGTGTGGGTGGGGTGTGGGTGGGGTGGGGGTGTGGTGGGGGTGGGGTGTGGGTGGGGGTGGGGTGTGGGTGGGGTGTGGGTGGGGTGTGGGGTGTGGGTGGGTTGTGGGTGGGGTGTGGGTGGGGTGTGGGGTGGGGTGTGGGTGGGGTGTGGGTGGGTTGTGGGTGGGGTGTGGGTGGGGTGTGGGGTGGGGTGTGGGTGGGGTGTGGGTGGGGTGTGGGTGTGGTGTGGTGGGGTGGGGGTGTGGGTGTCGTGTGGGTGGGGTGTGGGTGTGGTGTGGGTGCCGTGTGGGTGGGGTGTGGGTGGGGTGTGGGTGGGGTGTGGGGTGGGGTGTGGGTGGGGTGTGGGTGGGTTGTGGGTGGGGTGTGGGTGGGGTGTGGGGTGGGGTGTGGGTGGGGTGTGGGTGGGGTGTGGTGTGGTGGGGTGGGGGTGTGGGTGTCGTGTGGGTGGGGTGTGGGTGTGGTGTGGGTGCCGTGTGGGTGGGGTGTGGGTGGGGTGTGGGTGGGGTGTGGGTGGGGTGTGGGGTGGGGTGTGGGTGGGGTGTGGGTGGGTTGTGGGTGGGGTGTGGGTGGGGTGTGGGGTGGGGTGTGGGTGGGGTGTGGGTGGGGTGTGGTGTGGTGGGGTGGGGGTGTGGGTGTCGTGTGGGTGGGGTGTGGGTGTGGTGTGGGTGCCGTGTGGGTGGGGTGTGGGTGGGGTGTGGGTGGGGTGTGGGTGGGGTGTGGGGTGGGGTGTGGGTGGGGTGTGGGTGGGGTGTGGGTGTGGTGTGGTGGGGTGGGGGTGTGGGTGTCGTGTGGGTGGGGTGTGGGTGTGGTGTGGGTGCCGTGTGGGTGGGGTGTGGGTGGGGTGTGGGTGGGGTGTGGGTGGGTTGTGGGTGGGGTGTGGGTGTGGTGTGGTGGGGTGGGGGTGTGGGTGTCGTGTGGGTGGGGTGTGGGTGGGGTGTGGGTGTGGTGTGGGTGTCGTGTGGGTGGGGTGTGGGTGGGGTGTGGGGTGGGGTGTGGGTGGGGTGTGGGTGTCGTGTGGGTGGGATGTGGGTGGGGTGTGGGTGGGGTGTGGGTGGGGTGTGGGGTGGGGTGTGGGTGGGGTGTGGGTGGGGTGTGGGTGTGGTGTGGTGGGGTGGGGGTGGGGGTGTCGTGTGGGTGGGGTGTGGGTGTGGTGTGGGTGTCGTGTGGGTGGGATGTGGGTGGGGTGTGAGTGGGGTGTGGGTGTGGTGTGGTGGGGTGGGGTGTGGGTGTCGTGTGGGTGGGGTGTGGGTGGGGAGTGGATGGGGTGTGGGTGGGGTGTGAGTGGGATGTGGGTCGTGTGTGGGTGGGGTGTGGGTGTGTGGGTGGGGGTGGGGTGGGGGTGTGGGTGGGGTGTGAGTGGGGTGGGTGTGGGTGTGGGTGGGGTGTGGGTGTCGTGTGGGTGGGGTGGGGGTGGGGTGTGGGTGGGGTGTGGGTGGGGTGGGTGTGGGTGTGGGTGGGGGGTGGGTGTCGTGTGGGTGGGGTGGGTGTGGGTGGGGTGTGGGTGTCGTGTGGGTGGGGTGTGGGTTGGGTGTGGGGTGGGGTGTGGGTGGGGTGTGGGTGTCGTGTGGGTGGGGTGGGGGTGGGGTGTGGGTGGGGTGTGGGTGGGGTGGGTGTGGGTGTGGGTGTGGGTGGGGGGTGGGTGTCGTGTGGGTGGGGTGGGTGTGGGTGGGGTGTGGGTGTCGTGTGGGTGGGGTGTGGGTTGGGTGTGGGGTGGGGTGTGGGTGGGGTGTGGGTGTCGTGTGGGTGGGGTGGGGGTGGGGTGTGGGTGGGGTGTGGGTGGGGTGTGGGTGGGGTGTGGGTGGGGTGGGGTGTGGGTGGGGGGTGGGTGTCGTGTGGGTGGGGTGGGGGTGGGGTGTGTGTGTGGTGTGGGTGGGGTGTGGGTGGGGTGTGGGTGGGGGGTGGGTGGGGTGTGGGTGGGGTGTGGGTGGGGTGTGGGTGGGGTGGGGGTGGGGTGTGGGTGGGGTGGGGGTGGGGTGTGGGTGGGGTGTGGGTGTCGTGTGGGTGGGGTGGGGTGTGGGTGGGGTGTGGGTGGGGTGTGGGTGGGGTGGGGGTGGGGTGTGGGTGGGGTGTGGGTGGGGTGTGGGTGGGGTGGGGGTGGGGTGTGAGTGGGGTGTGGGTGTCGTGTGGGTGGGGTGGGGGTGGGGTGTGGGTGGGGTGTGGGTGGGGTGTGGGTGGGGTGTGGGTGGGGTGTGGGTGGGGTGTGGGTGGGGGGTGGGTGGGGTCTGGGTGGGGTGGGGGTGGGGGGTGGGGTGTGGGTGGGGTGGGGGTGGGGTGTGGGTGGGGGTGTCGTGTGGGTGGGGTGGGGGTGGGGTGTGGGTGGGGTGTGGGTGGGGTGTGGGTGGGGTGGGGGTGGGGGTGGGGTGTGGGTGGGTGGGTGTGGGTGGGTGGGGTGTGGGTGGGGTGGGGGTGGGGGTGTGGGTGGGGGTGTGGGTGTCGTGTGGGTGGGGTGGGGGTGGGGTGTGGGTGGGGTGGGGGTGGGGTGTGGGTGGGGGTGTAGGTGGGGTGTGGGTGGGGTGTGGGTGGGGTGTGGGTGGGGTGTGGGTGTCGTGTGGGTGGGGTGGGGGTGGGGTGTGGGTGGGGTGGGGGTGGGGTGTGGGTGGGGTGTAGGTGGGGTGTGGGTGGGGTGTGGGTGGGGTGTGGGTGGGGTGTGGGTGTCGTGTGGGTGGGGTGGGGGTGGGGTGTGGGTGGGGTGGGGGTGGGGTGGGGGTGGGGGTGTAGGTGGGGTGTGGGTGGGGTGTGGGTGGGGTGGGGTGGGGGTGGGGTGTGCTGCGCTGTGCGCGCGAGAGACTCACGGGGACTCCGCGAGGACCTGGCGATCCGCGCTCTCCCTACACGGGGGTCCGGGGGGGGGAGGGGAGGTGGCATCAGGTTCCACATTCTCACCCACCCACTACTCACCCACCCACTACTCACCCACCCACGACTCACCCACCCACCCACTCACCCACCCACCCACTCACCCACCCACCCACTCACCCACCCACTACTCACCCACACACCCACCCACACACCCACACACTCACCCACCCATTACTCACCCACCCACGACTCACCCACCAACTACTCACCCACCAACTACTCACCCACCCACCCACCCACCCACTCACCCACCCACCCACCCACTCACCCACCCACCCACTCACCCACCCACCCACCCACCCACTCACCCACCCACCCACCCACTCACCCACCCACTCACCCACTCACCCACCCACCCACCCACTCACCCACCCACCCACCCACTCAATCACCCACCCACCCACCCACTCACCCACCCACCCACTCACCATACTGCCGTTCACATCACTTCTCTTTCTCTCTTCCCTCACTGCTGCACTCTGGAACTCCCTCCTCCCTCAGCCATCTCTCTCTCTCTCCGCCAAAGCCCTTCATTCAACAACATTTACCTCGCTCACTTCGCGTCACATAATTCTGACAGTGCTGTTTGTTGCTGCCCGCTTGGACTTTGTGGTGCATTTGCTCAATAACTGTGCGATAGAAAAGAGATCCCACCCGAAGATTGACGGAGACACAAAATGACAGCGCGGACAAGCGCCTCGGTACCTCACCGTGAAATATACAATTTCAAATTTTAACGCATCCCATCCGCCACCCCGTACGGCCTGCCTTCTGCGAGTGCATTCTGCTCTGCCGCTTTGGTTCAGCGCGAGCGAAACTCCGTGACGGATTCCACGTCTCAGCAGAGCCGGGCCCTGTGCGGCGTTTGTCGGCACGGCCCCCTCTCTCTCTCTGTTGGGCGTGGGTCCTCAACTCCACGCGCAGGGGTTTGTTTGTGTCAGGTGGTGGAGGGTAAGACGACACACATTGGGCCAGATCATAACGCGGCCTAACCCAAAACATCAACAATTAATCATATTCATGTATAGAGAGAGTTGACGCGTGGAGATGTCACGTGCAGAGACTCCTCACCTTGAGGCCTTGCATACCTGGAGGCCCAGTGTGACCCTGCACACACATAAAGACAAAGGTCCCCCGTATAGCCTTAACAGACTGTTGGGGCAAGTGTTGTTAGCGAGCGCCTATGAAGGCCGGCACGGCACACGAGGGGGTGGGTGGCCAGCACCACGCCCGGCCGCCTTTGTCTCCCCAGTGGCGATGTTTACACACCGCACCACGTACTCATTTGAGGCTGAGTCGACCTAGGGGAGGCCCAGGACCACTTCAGATAATCGCCACTGGTATTGGCCGTGAGCGGGAATCGAACCCGTGTTACAAGGTTCGTAGCGCAGCGCGCTAACCGCTACACTACGGCTCCCCATAACACACACAGACACACAGCCAGACATACACACACACAGACACACACACACACAGATACACACACACAGCCACACACAGACACACACACACAGACACACACACACACACAGACAGTTCATGCGCTGGACCCGCGCGTCTCTCACCATCGGCCCCCTCCGGCCTCGTTTGACGTGCGACAGGTCGGGATCCTGCCCTGGGGGCCCCATGAGGCCGCGGGGCCCTGGGGGGCCCTCAGCGCCCGGGGGTCCTGTGGGAATGGGGGGGGGGGGGTCGCGGGCTCCACTTGATGTAAAACTGTTTCGATCACGGCCACCCTCGTCATCACCATGCTCGTGGTATATCTGCCACCAGCTTCACGCACGAGACGCGGTTTACCGAATGCGCACGGATCTCTGCACCCCGAGTCGAGTGGAATAGCGCGGAGCGGCAGCAGCAGCGGCAGGAGCTGTCGCCTGCTCCTGGCTGCCGACTCGCACCACACAGAGGCAGCAGCAGCAGCAGCAGCAGGAGCTGTCGCCTGGCCGACTCGCACCACACAGAATCAGCAGCAGCAGCAGCGGCAGCAGCGGCAGGAGCCACTGCAGGTGGCCGCTCTCAATCCGCCCTGAGACGATGAGACGCGAGACGACCTGGCGACGAGGAGGAGGAGGAGGGCCCCTCTATCGGAGCGCGTGGGATTTGTTTTATTTCGGCTGCTCCGGGTTCGTCCTACTCAGAATAAGTAGTCGTGAATTGGCTGAAAACATCTTGAAGTAAACAAACAATGCGGGACCGTCCTGAAACATATGCCTATGACTTTCCTGCACACAGAGGTAAAGATGTCACCAGCATGTCGGAGTGGTGCTCTTGTCCTATTTACAGTCCTGCAAAGCCAGTTGTTGGGCAATCCCGGCTCCTACGGCAGGCGGGGGACGAGTCTTTCCATGGGACAACCAACTGTCGGCTTCCCCAAAAAGTGGTTCTCATTTTATCGACTCTGAAAGGAGGGATGATGATGAGTATGATTCTGGGCGGAGTCAACCCCCACCCTAACCGGGACTCATGAACTTTCCGATTGCCGCTAGCCCCAGGGGCGAGTCGCCGCCTGTCCGAGCAGACGGAGCGGGGCGGCTGCTGCTGCGCTCACAGCCAGAGGTGGGGGCAGCAGCAGCAGCAGCCCCAGGGGCACCGCCACGGCCCCAGGGGCACCGCCGCGGCCCCAGGGGCACCGCCGCGGCACGGCCCCCAGCGGCGCCGGTGCGGCCCTAGGGCTGTGTGAGTCTTTGTGTGTCGTAGGTTGCATCAGCCTCGTATGAGTAGCGGGTGTAGTGTGTAAACATCGCCACTGGGAGACAAAGGTGGCCAGGCGTGGTGCTGGCCACCCACCCCCCTCGTGTGCCGCGCCGGCCTTCATTAGGTGCTCGCTGACCGCACTTGCTCCGACAGTCTGCTATGGCTCTGTGGGGGGATTTGTGTATTTGTCTTATGAGTGAGGTATGAAAGTGAGAGGTTGCGTGGCTTTCATCCAGCAGTGGACTGAACCTGGCTACGATGGGGAGTGGCAGCCAGACGGTGGAACATGTCCGAGAGGACGTCCAAGGAGATGGAGCAATAAAATCATCAGGTGTAGCGACGAGATGACAACGGCTTGGGGAGGCCTTCATCCAGCAGTGGCAAGGCCACGAATGGTGATGCGCATCGTAAGTGAAGTGAAAACTCAGCGTCAGCGCGATCGTACCGACTCCTCCCAGTGCCCCTTCCTCGCCGGGGAGACCGGGGGGCCCGAGCGGACCGGGGGGCCCCAAGGGCCCGGGGGGCCCCGGGGGCCCGAGCGGACCGGGCAGACCGGGGGGCCCCAGGGGCCCCAGGGGCCCGGGCAGACCGGGGGGCCCGATCTGTCCCGGGGGCTTCTCGTGCGCGCGCTGTCCGCTCTTCACCGTGATGTCATTTCCTGTGGCGCGCACCTGCAACCACAACCACCACCACCACGACACCTGCCATGACCACGTGCGTAGACCCTCGACACCTGAGTCGTGCGCCTCGCGTCGCCAGGTGAGAACCCAAGACAGCAGCAGGGGGAGCGTCTCACATCTGCAAGAGCGACATAACAAGATTGCACACCAATGGAGCAAACAGAAATCGGAACAGGGCTCAGCCAAATGGAGATCAGAGCAGAGGCAATGAAATAGAAAGCGGCACAAAAGCAACCGCGTATCAGAATAAATGTAATCAATAAAAGGACACCCGGGGTTCACGGCGCATGTTTCTGTGGCGTGTGATGACGAACAGAGTTCCTTGAAAAGAGACCGACGCGGACACCTGGCCTGGAGTGAGTGGAAGTCGTGGGCCAGATCAGCTCAACAACAACGGTGGGAGGCTGGGGGTGAGTGGTGGTGAGTAGGGGTGAGTGGTGGTGAGTGGTGGTGAGTGAGATGAGTGGTGGTGAGTGGTGGTGAGTGGGGTGAGTGGTGGTGAGTGGGGTGAGTGGTGGTGAGTGATGGTGAGTGGGGTGAGTGGTGGTGAGTGGGGTGAGTGGTGGTGAATGGGGGTGAGTGGTGGTGAGTGGGGTGAGTGGGGTGAGTGGTGGTGAGTGGGGTGAGTGGGGTGAGTGGTGGTGAGTGGGGTGAGTGGTGGTGAGTGATGGTGAGTGGGGTGAGTGGTGGTGAGTGGGGTGAGTGGTGGTGAGTGGGGGTGAGTGGTGGTGAGTGGGGTGAGTGGGGTGAGTGGGGTGAGTGGTGGTGAGTGGGGTGAGTGGGGTGAGTGGTGGTGAGTGGGGTGAGTGGTGGTGAGTGGGGTGAGTGGGGTGAGTGGTGGTGAGTGGGGTGAGTGGGGTGAGTGGTGGTGAGTGGGGTGAGTGGTGGTGAGTGGGGTGAGTGGGGTGAGTGGTGGTGAGTGGAGTGAGTGGTGGTGAGTGGGGTGAGTGGTGGTGAGTGGGGTGAGTGGGGTGAGAGGTGGTGAGTGGTGGTGAGTGGGGTGAGTGGTGGTGAGTGGTGGTGAGTGGGGTGAGTGGGGTGAGTGAGGGTGAGTGGTGGTGAGTGGGGTGAGTGGGGTGAGTGGTGGTGAGTGAGATGAGTGGTGGTGAGTGGTGGTGAGTGGGGTGAGTGGTGGTGAGTGGGGTGAGTGGTGGTGAGTGATGGTGAGTGGGGTGAGTGGTGGTGAGTGGGGTGAATGGTGGTGAGTGGGGGTGAGTGGTGGTGAGTGGGGTGAGTGGGGTGAGTGGGGTGAGTGGTGGTGAGTGGGGTGAGTGGGGTGAGTGGTGGTGAGTGGGGTGAGTGGTGGTGAGTGGGGTGAGTGGGGTGAGTGGTGGTGAGTGGGGTGAGTGGGGTGAGTGGTGGTGAGTGGGGTGAGTGGTGGTGAGTGGGGTGAGTGGGGTGAGTGGTGGTGAGTGGAGTGAGTGGTGGTGAGTGGGGTGAGTGGGGTGAGTGGTGGTGAGTGGGGTGAGTGGGGTGAGAGGTGGTGAGTGGTGGTGAGTGGGGTGAGTGGTGGTGAGTGGTGGTGAGTGGGGTGAGTGGGGTGAGTGAGGGTGAGTGGTGGTGAGTGGGGTGAGTGGGGTGAGTGGGGTGAGTGGTGGTGAGTGGGGTGAGTGGTGGTGAGTGGGGTGAGTGGGGTGAGTGGTGGTGAGTGGGGTGAGTGGGGTGAGAGGTGGTGAGTGGTGGTGAGTGGGGTGAGTGGTGGTGAGTGGTGGTGAGTGGGGTGAGTGGGGTGAGTGGGGTGAGTGAGGGTGAGTGGTGGTGAGTGAGGTGAGTGGTGGTGAGTGGGGTGAGTGGGGTGAGTGGTGGTGAGTGGTGGTGAGTGGTGGTGAGTGGGGTGAGTGGGGTGAGTGGGGTGAGTGGGGTGAGTGGGGTGAGTGGGGTGAGTGGTGGTGAGTGGGGTGAGTGGGGTGAGTGGTGGTGAGTGGGGTGAGTGGGGTGAGTGGTGGTGAGTGGTGGTGAGTGGGGTGAGTGGTGGTGAGTGGTGGTGAGTGGGGTGAGTGGGGTGAGTGAGGGTGAGTGGTGGTGAGTGGGGTGAGTGGTGGTGAGTGGGGTGAGTGGGGTGAGTGAGGGTGAGTGGTGGTGAGTGGTGTGAGTGGTGGTGAGTGGGGTGAGTGGTGGTGAGTGGGGTGATGGTGGTGAGTGGGGTGAGTGGGGTGAGTGAGGGTGAGTGGTGGTGAGTGGGGTGAGTGGTGGTGAGTGGGGTGAGTGGTGGTGAGTGGGGTGAGTGGTGGTGAGTGGGGTGAGTGGTGGTGAGTGGGGTGAGTGGGGTGAGTGGTGGTGAGTGGGGTGAGTGGTGGTGAGTGGGGTGAGTGGTGGTGAGTGGGGTGAGTTGGGTGAGTGGTGGTGAGTGGGGTGAGTGGTGGTGAGTGGGGTGAGTGGGGTGAGTGGGGTGAGAGGTGGTGAGTGGTGGTGAGTGGGGTGAGTGGTGGTGAGTGGGGTGAGTAGTGGTGAGTGGGGTGAGTGAGGGTGAGTGGTGGTGAGTGGGGTGAGTCGGGTGAGTGGTGGTGAGTGGGGGTGAGTGGTGGTGAGTGGGGTGAGTGGGGTGAGTGGTGGTGAGTGGGGTGAGTGGGGTGAGAGTTGGTGAGTGGTGGTGAGTGGGGTGAGTGGTGGTGAGTGGTGGTGAGTGGGGGTGAGTGGGGTGAGTGAGGGTGAGTGGTGGTGAGTGGGGTGAGTGGTGGTGAGTGGGGTGAGTGGGGTGAGTGGTGGTGAGTGGGGTGAGTGGGGTGAGAGGTGGTGGGTGGTGGTGAGTGGGGTGAGTGGTGGTGAGTGGTGGTGAGTGGGGTGAGTGGGGTGAGTGAGGGTGAGTGGTGGTGAGTGGGGTGAGTGGTGGTGAGTGGGGTGAGTGAGGGTGAGTGGGGTGAGTGGGGTGAGGGTGGTGAGTGGTGGTGAGTGGGGTGAGTGGTGGGGAGTGGGGTGAGTAGTGGTGAGTGGGGTGAGTGAGGGTGAGTGGTGGTGAGTGGGGTGAGTGGGGTGAGTGGTGGTGAGTGGGGTAGTGGTGGTGAGTGGGGTGAGTGGGGTGAGTGGTGGTGAGTGGGGTGAGTGGGGTGAGAGGTGGTGAGTGGTGGTGAGTGGGGTGAGTGGTGGTGAGTGGGGTGAGTAGTGGTGAGTGGGGTGAGTGAGGGTGAGTGGTGGTGAGTGGGGTGAGTGGGGTGAGTGGTGGTGAGTGGGGTGAGTGGGGTGAGTGGTGGTGAGTGGGGTGAGTGGGGTGAGAGGTGGTGAGTGGTGGTGAGTGGGGTGAGTGGTGGTGAGTGGTGGTGAGTGGGGTGAGTGGGGTGAGTGAGAGTGAGTGGTGGTGAGTGGGGTGAGTGGTGGTGAGTGGGGTGAGTGGGGTGAGTGGTGGTGAGTGGGGTGAGAGGTGGTGAGTGGTGGTGAGTGGGGTGAGTGGTGGTGAGTGGTGGTGAGTGGGGTGAGTGGGGTGAGTGAGGGTGAGTGGTGGTGAGTGGGGTGAGTGGTGGTGAGTGGGGTGAGTGAGGTGAGTGAGGGTGAGTGGTGGTGAGTGGTGGTGAGTGGGGTGAGTGGGGTGAGTGTGGGTGAGTGGTGGTGAGTGGGGTGAGTGGTGGTGAGTGGGGTGAGTGGTGGTGAGTGGTGGTGAGTGGTGGTGAGTGGGGTGAGTGGGGTGAGTGTGGGTGAGTGGTGGTGAGTGGGGTGAGTGGTGGTGAGTGGGGTGAGTGAGGACGAAACGAGCCTCACGTGCTGGGAGTCGTCGTCGTCGCACGACAGCGGACACGCGGCCACGGCCAACAGACCCCCACGCGCCCCACCTACACACACACAGAGACACACACACACAGAGACACACACACACACAGAGACACAACAACCGCCATTCGCCACTAAGTGGCGGTGACGTCACCACGACGCTTGTGCCAGGCCATGTGCACCTTGAGGCCACGTGAAGTGTCGAACGCCCGCTGGCAGGAGGTCACGGGGCAGACCCAGGTGCCACGGGTCGACTGACCGAGATGACCGAGATGACTGGCTGATCCACCACCTGTGCCCCCTACTGTGCCAACTTGCTGTGCTTTAGCCACCCGGCGCTCCGCTCGTTGTTGTGAGCGTCGCTCCTCCGCCCTCCGTTGTTGTTGGAGGGCGACTGCCTCCAACTGCCCAGTAGCGTCCTTCACGAGCCTCCTCCACTGAGGCCGATCTTGACACCGCTGGTACCAGTCATCGGCAAGTCCACTCAGCTCCACGTCCTCCTGTACCACATCACTCCATCTCTTCTCTAGCCCGTGCCGCGCCCGTTTAGCCCCCTCGATCCGGCCGAACAAAAGCTGTTTAGGCATGCGGTGGCTGGGCATGCGGGCTACATGACCCAGCCAACGCAGCCTTGCCTGCCGGAGGAGCTCACTGATGGGACTTTGCCCAGATCTTTCAAGGACTTGTGAGCTCCTCACACAATCCAGCCTGGTTAAACCCAGGATGGATCGTAGGCAGGCCAGCCTAAATGTTTCCAACCGGCGAAGATGCTCCACTAGGGGGGTCCACGTTTCGCAAGCATAGAGAAGGGAGGGAATGACCGTGGCCGAGAAGACCTGAAGCTTCGTGCGGAGCGACAGACCAGGTAGCTTCCACACAGCGTTACGCAACCGATGAAAAGATATTGCCGCTCGACTGATTCGGAGTGAGACCTCTGCTGATAAACTGGAGCCGGTCATGAGCACACTGCCCAGGTATGGGAAACTCTCTACTCTCTCCACAACTGCCCCATCACCGATTGGGAGTTGTGGGGGCGGAGTGCCCGATGGTACAAAATACCCAGGCAGGTGCTTAGTTTTGGTGGGGCTGATGGTAAGGCCCCACCTCTTAGTGGCACACTCCAGTCTCAGCAGCAGCGTCTCCAACTCCTCTTCTGAATGAGCAGCTATTACCAAATCATCGGCATACATAACGTGGTTGACCAATAGGGAGCCATCCCTTGATCGCACCCGGGCGTCGATCAGCCTCCCATTATATCTGTACCAAATGGTAATTCCCCCGGTACAGCTATTGAAGGCTTCACGAACTACGCAGTCGAAATAGATGTTAAATAATGTGGGAGCCAGAGGACATCCCTGTCGCACCCCAAGGTGTACAGGGAAAGGCTCCGACTCCCGGCCACGTAGTTTTACCCGGGCCCGCTCACCATCATGAAGGTCCTTAATGATCGTGAGCAGAGGGTCAGGGACTCCGAAAGCACGAAGAACAACCCAGAGCCCAGTCCTACTGATGGTATCATAGGCCTTGACCAGGTCAATAAAGCAGAGATGTAGGTCTTTTTGGAATTCCCTACACCTCTGCTGTAGCAGACGGACAGAAAATATGGCATCTGTGCAGGACCGCCCTTTCCTGAAACCACATTGGGGCTCCGCAAGCCTCTCCTCAGCGTGCCTAGCA